>NC_141879.1:15621060-15772575 GCF_056163025.1 Triticum urartu
ATCCGTCCGGAAGCCGCCCCGTCAGGCCCGCCTCACCCGGCCGCCGCCGCTCCTGTCCGGCTGCCGCCGCTCCCGTCCGGCTGGCCGCCGCCGTGCCTGCCCGGACGCAGCCGCGCCCGCCCGGCCGCCGCCGTGCCTGCCCGGCCGCAGCTGCGCCTGCCCGGCCACCGCCCCGTCCGCTGTTGTGCGCGCCCGGCCGCCGCCTCGAGCGGCCTCTGCTGCGCCCGTGCGTGAGCACGGCTCCTGCTCCCTTGGCCCGCCTCACCCGTGGCTGGCTCTCGATCCATTCTGGATCGGCCGCTCACTCCTCTTTTGATTCTGCATCGCTGGTGCGTGAGCGCGTGCGCTTCTGCCGCTTATCCCGATCCAGATCCGGTTGTGTGCAGTTGACTACAAAAAAAAGCCATGTCCTCTTCGGGCTATGTTGCTGTTGGGGAACGTAGTAATTTCAAAAAAAATTCTACGCACACGCAAGATCATGGTGATGCATAGCAACGAGAGGGGAGAGTGTTGTCCACGTACCCTCGTAGACCGAAAGCGGAAGCGTTATATCAACGCGGTTGATGTAGTCGTACGTCTTCACGATCCGACCGATCCAAGCATCGAAACTACAGCACCTCCGAGTTCTAGCACACGTTCAGCTCGATGAAGATCCCCGGACTCCGATCCAGCAAAGTGTCGGGGAAGAGTTCCGTCAGCACAACGGCGTGGTGACGATCTTGATGTTCTACCGTCGTAGGGCTTCGCCTAAGCACCGCTACAATATTATCGAGGAGTATGGTGGAGGGGGGCACCGCACACGGCTAAGAGAACGATCACGAAGATCAACTTGTGTGTCTATGGGGTGCTGTAACACCCTCGATGCGACTATAGCTCCCACGTGTCGAGGCACGACTTAGAGGTATAATCGCATTGAAGGCATATGTCGCAAGTCAGGTAATTATCACAAACATCCCATGTAATATAATAATGAAGAGGGATAACATAGTTGGCTTACACTCGCCACGTCACTTCAAAGTACATAAATAACATACATCATCCAAACACTCATGGCCCGACTACGGCGCCAAAATAGAAGAAAACCCAACAAGCGACAAAGGTCCCTATCACCCCCAACAAGGCACCACTACTGATCATCAGGGAAAGACACATAGTAACGCTGCGAGTCCTCGTCGAACTCCCACTTGAGCTCATACGCGTCACCTGGAGCGGAATCACCTGGACCTGCATCTGGAGTTATAGTATCTGTGAGCCACAGGGACTCAGCAATCTCGCACCCTCGCGATCAAGACTATTTAAGCTTATAGGAAGGATAAGGCAAGTATATGTGGAGCTGCAGCAAGCGACTAGCATGTATAGTGGCTAACTTATACGCAAAGGAGAGCGAGAAGAGAAGGCAAAGCGCGAGCGAGAAACTAAAGGAACAACCTGCGCAAGCATAACTCCAACACCGTGTCCACTTCCCGGACTCCGCCGAGAAGAGGCCATCACGGTAACACACACGGTTGATTCATTTTAATTGAGTTAAGGTTCAAGTTATCTACAACCGGACATTAACAAATTCCCATCTGCCCATAACCGCGGGCATGACTTTCGAAAGTTCAATCCCTGCAGGGGAGTCCCAACTTAGCACATGACAAGCTCTCACGGTCAACGAAGGAATAGACCTCCACCCGAGACGTTCCGATCAGACTCGGTATCCCGATACAACAAGACATTTCAATAGGTTAAAACAAGTCCAGCAACACCGCCCGAATGTGCCGACAAATCCCGATAGGAGCTGCACATATGTCTTTCTCAGGGCACACTCAGATGAACACTACGTACAACTAAAACCAACCCTCGAGTTGCCCCGAGGTGGCGCTGCAAGTGGCTCTGTTTGGACCAACACTCAGAGGAGCACTGGCCCGGGGGGGGGGGGTTTAAATAAGATGACCCTCGGGCTCCGGAAACCCAAGGGAAAAAGAGGCTGGGTGGCAAATGGTAAAACCAAGGTTGGGCATTGCTGGAAAAGCTTTAATCAAGGCGAACTATCAAGGGGTTCCCATTATAACCCAACCGCGTGAGGAACGCAAAATCCGGGAACATAACACCGATATGACAAAAACTAGGGCGGCAAGAGTGGAACAAAGCACTAGGCGAGAGGCCGAGCCTTCCACCCTTTACCAAGTATATAGATGCATTAAGATAACATAGCAATATAATGATATCCCAACAAGTAAAAAAATGTTCCAACAAGGAACGGCTCCAAATCTTCACCTGCAACTAGCAACGCTATAAGAGGGGCTGAGCAAAGCGGTAACATAGCCAATCAACGGTTTGCTAGGACATGGTGGGTTAGAGGTTCAACATGGCAATTGGGAGGCTGACAAGCAAAATGTAGGCATCGTAGCATTGGCATAGCAAAAGAGCGAAGCAAACTAGCATAGCAAAGATAGTAGTGATTTCGAGGGTATGATCATCTTGCCTGCAAAGCTGTCAGAGTTGACTGGATCCTCAAAAGCAAACTCAACGGGCTTCTCGTTAGCGAACTCGTCTCCCGGATCTACCAAAACAAGACAAACAAGCAACAAGGATACAATCAACCACGTGCAAACTCAAACAGTAAGATGCAAAGATGACATGCTATGCGGGATGCGATGCGGGATGCAAAATGCAAGATATGACAGGAAATGCATGAACCTGGCCTCAACTTGGAAATCCAAATGTTCCACTGGAAAGATGGAATGAAATCGCTTGAAAACAATATAAAGAACGCCGGAATCGGAGTTACGGTTTGGAAATGGCAAGCGTTTTAAGAATGACACCGGTCTGCGATTTACAGCAAGTAGGCATCTAAATGCAATGCAATGAACATGCTACAGCACCCAAACATGACAACAAAATACATGGCAGGGAAGAATTCAAGATTCTTAACAAAAGACTAGCACTGAGCTACGACCAATTCATCCGTTATGAGGTTCAAACAAGCATGGCAAAAACGCAAATGCAAAACAGATTCCAGACTTGGTGAAATTAACACTTGTCTGAAATTTCAGATCACGAAGCCCTCTTCGGAGCAGCAAAACAATATGATACAAGACCTGATTATGATAAGTAAGAACATGGCATGGAGCTACTCAACAAGCTTAACAAAAGACCCAAAGTAACCTGGGGCCAAAAGGGTTCACAAAATATACTAACAAGCACACGAACATAGCTAAAACACAATCAGTTTTCAGACTTAGTGAAAACTGAGACATGCTGAAATATAACTCACGAAGGCATGTAAACGAGCTTGATGCACTCACCACGGTGTAAGTCATGGCAAGGAAAGCGTACATCCATTAAGAAGGCACAAAATTCTAGCTAAACATGGCAAGAACAATGGCATAGCATGCACGGATCAACTACAATAGCATCGGCAAAATCGCAAACAAGTTGACGATCTGCCCAGATTCACAATGAAGCAAAAGTAGAGCTCGATTGACTCAAGCTAGGTTGCTCCATAATTGCAAGTAAAGACATGGATGTATAGAGCATAACAATATTAACAAAACTCCTTTACTGATCATCCTCCAAAGAGGCACGGATCACTAGGAAACAACATGAACATATGGCATCATGAACTAAATAATCCCAAACTTAGTGAAAACAACTAAGTCCCTGAAAACAGAATTACCGGGCGCCTCACTTTGCAAGCTTGCACAAGTCACCACACACATCCTAGAAATGCATGGGTTGCACCTCTGGAAAGATAACAAGATGCTTAACAAAACATATGAAGGACTCGCAGGCATATCATGCACACAACAATCATGGCAAAAATGACAAAAGTCTAAGATGAACTAGCAGATCTGACAATTAACTCACGAAGCCTCCTTCTAGCAGCATTTCGGGCATAAAGAAGAACTCAAATGCAAATGATGCAATGGAATGAAATGATGTACTCGTCGAGACGAACATTTTGATATACTATATGTCCAAATCGGAGTTACGGATGCGGAGATATGGCAGGTCAAAGTTTGCTCGAAAATTAGGGTTAGGAGGGGAAAAAGTCAACCGTGAGATATTTTTGGATCTAGATCCAGATCGCACGGGAACCGAGGCTGCCGGATTGCTGTTCACCGCCGGGCTTGGAGCTCGCCAGAGACGCGGGATCCGGCCGGGTCGGAGAGGAAGAAGAGGAGGCCGGTCGCCGGACTTGGACGGGGCGGCGCCGGCTCGGGCAGCTACCGGCGCCGAGGCAGGCGCGGCGTCCGGCGCGGCAGGCGGCGTCGGGGATGAAGAACGGGGCCGCGGCGGCTCGCGGTGGCGCCGGTGAAACACGGCGGCTGGGCGGCGGTCGGACGTGGGGAAGAAGAAACGGAGCGGCGGCGGCGATCTGGCCCGGTGCCGCTCGCGCGGGGCCGGGCGCGGGCTTCCGCGGGCCGGCGGCAGCGGCGGTGGTTGGCGCCACGTGGCAGATCTGGGAAAATTAGGGTTACGTGGGAGAAGATGATCCGAAAACGAGGGGGGGGGGCTATTTATAGGCATAAGTGGAGCTAGGAGAGTCCAAATGAGGTGCGGTTTTCGGCCACGCGATCGTGATCGAACGCTCTAGATGATGGAGCCGAGTTTGGTGGGTTTTGGGCCAAAATGGAGGGGTGTTAGGCTGCAACACACATGAGGCCTTTTCGGTCCCTCGGTTAACCGTAGGAGTATCAAACGAAATCCAAATGATACGAAACTTGACAGGCGGTCTACCGGTAGTAAACCAAGGCTGCATGACAAGTCTCGGTCCAATCCGGAAATGTTTAATCCCCACACACGAAAGAAAGCTAGAAATGACCACTGGAGGAGAACGAAGCGCAGGAATGCAAAACGGACAATGGGGAAAATGCTCGAACGCATGAGATGAACACGTATGCAAATGCAATGCACATGATGACATGATATGGGATGCATGAAAACGAAAACAACACACGGAGACAAAGACCCAAACCCGAGAAATAAATATAACTTAACGCCGGAAACGGCAAGAGTTGGAGTACAAATTGGGAAAGTTATATCTGGGGCGTTACAACACTCCAGAACTACGAAAGGATCTCGTCCCGAGATCTAGGACTGAAAGAACGCCGGGTACTCAGAACGGAGGTGATCCTCGCGTTCCCAGGTAGCTTCACGGTCGGAATGGTGTGACCACTTGACTTTGAGAAATTTGATTGACTTGTTGCGAGTCTTTCGTTCAGTCTCTTCAAGAATAGCAACTAGGTGCTCACGATAGGAGAGATCTTCTTGGAGCTCAATGTCCTCGAAGTTGACTGTGCAATCAGGAGTCTTGAAGCACTTTCGAAGTTGAGAGACATGGAACACATCATGAACATTTGCAAAGTTTGAAGGAAGCTCGAGTTGATAGGCGAGGTCGCCTCTCATGTTGACAATCTTGAAAGGTCCCACGTATCTAGGGGCAAGCTTCCCTTTGATACCGAAGCGACGAGTACCCTTCATAGGAGAGACGCAGAGGTAAACATGATCTCCGATCTCGAAAGCCAAATCACGGTGCTTACTGTCATAGTAGCTCTTCCGGCGGGATTGGGCTGCTTTGAGGTTATCACGAATGACTTTGCACATTTCTTCTGCCTCTGTGATTAAGTCATTACCCAGCAGCTGACGTTCACCGGTTTCGGACCAGTTGAGAGGGGTACGGCACTTCCTGCCATACAGAATTTCAAATGGGGCCTTGCCCGAACTTGCTTGAAAACTGTTGTTGTATGAGAATTCAACATAAGGAAGACAATCCTCCCACTTCATGCTTTAGGAGATCACACAAGCTCTGAGCATATCTTCAAGAATCTGGTTGACACGCTCGACTTGACCGCTTGTTTGAGGATGGAAAGCAGTGCTGAAGCGGATGTTGGTGCCCATGGCCTTCTGAAAAGAATCCCAAAACTTGGAGGTAAAGATGCTGCCACGGTCTGAAGATATCACTTGAGGAATACCGTGCAGAGAGACAATTCGACAGGTATAGAGTTCCGCCAATTGAGCTGTAGTGATTGACTCTTTGATAGGCAGAAAGTGAGCCACTTTGGTGAGCTTGTCGATGACGACGAATATAGCATCGTTGCCACGCTTGGACTTTGGAAACCCAGTCACGAAGTCCATTTCAATGTGATCAAACTTCCATTCTGGAATGGCAAGAGGTTGGAGGAGACCTGCTAGCCTTTGGTGTTCTGCCTTCACTCTTCTGCAGACATCACATTCATTCACGAATTGGGCGATCTCGCGCTTCATTCGAGTCCACCAATAAGTTTGCTTGAGGTCCTGATACATCTTCGTACTCCCAGGGTGGATGGAGAGGAGAGAATTGTGAGCCTCATTCATGATCACTTTACGAAGTTCACCTTTGGGTAGAACAATTCGATCCTCGAAGAAGAGAGTATCCTTGTCATCAAGGCGGTAGCACTTGTACTTGGACTGACTCTTGGCAATCCCAATCTTCACCTTTTTCATCATAGCATCAAGAAGCTGGGCTTGGCGAATCTGGTCTTCTAAGGTAGGAGAGACTTGAAGGTTGGCGAGGAAACCTTGAGGAACAACTTGCAGATTCAGTTTGCGGAAAGCTTCACAAAGCTCGGGTTGATAAGGCTTCAGAATCAGACTGTTGCAATACGCTTTCCTGCTCAAAGCGTCAGCGATCACATTGGCCTTGCCTGGAGTATACTCGATACTCGGATTATACTCTTGAATCATTTCGACCCATCGAGTTTTCCTGAGGTTGAGATTAGGCTGAGGGAAGATGTACTTGAGACTCTTGTGATCAGTGAAAATGTCCACTTTTCTTCCCAATAGAAGATGTCTCCAAGTCAACAAAGCATGCACAACTGCTGCCAACTCGAGGTCATGAGTGGGGTAGTTCTTCTCATTAGGCTTCAACTGGCGAGAGGTATAAGCAACAACTTTCTTCTCTTGCATCAAAACTGCACCGAGACCTTGGAGAGAGGCATCACAAAAGACCTCGTACGGCTTGGATTCATCAGGTGGAGTCAGAACTGGAGCAGTGATCAACTTCTCTTTCAAAGTGTTGAAAGCAATATCACACTCTGGAGACCAAACGTACTTGACGTGCTTCTGAAGAAGATTAGAGAGAGGCTTCGCGATATTAGAAAAGTTTTCAACGAATCTTCGGCAATAGCTTGCGAGACCGAGGAAACTGCGGAGTTGCTTCACGTTCTGAGGAGGTTCCCAATTCATAATTGCAGACACCTTCTCGGGATTCACGGCAATGCCCTTGGCAGAGATGATATGGCCAAGATAAAGAACCTCATCGAGCCAAAATTCACACTTGGAGAACTTGGTGTAGAACTGATGTTCCCTGAGCTTATCAAGCACCAAACGCAAGTGCTTGGCATGATCTTCCTTGTTCTTGGAGAAAACCAGAATGTCGTCGAGATAGACCAAAACGAAGTCATTGGTGTAGGCGTTGAAGATGAAGTTCATCATGCGAGAGAACGTCGGAGGAGCGTTGACGAGGCCAAAAGACATGACAGTGTATTCATATGAACCAAAACTTGTCCTGAAAGCCGTCTTGGGAATATCTTGCTCACGGATTCGAATCTGATGATAACCCATACGGAGATCAAGCTTGGAGAATACTTGGGCACCTTTGAGTTGTTCGAACAGCTCATTCATATTGGGAAGTGGGTATTTGTTCTTGATGGTCTTCTTGTTCAATGGACGGTAATCAACACAAAGTCGGTCCGATCCATCCTTCTTCTTCACAAAAAGAACACCACAACCCCACGGAGAAGAACTAGGCCGGATGAGACCCATTCTTTCTTGCTCATCGAGTTGTTTCTTCAACTCCTTCAACTCTTCAGGTCCGAGCTTGTAAGGACGTTTGCACACAGGTTCCGTACCCGGCTCAAGATCAATAAAAAATTCAACTGGCCGGTGCGGAGGCATTCCTGGAAGCTCTTCTGGAAAGACGTCTTGATATTCGCAAATGACTGGAATTTGCGAAATAGCGTCTAGTTCACCCTTCTCATTGAGAGAAAACAGACGGATGGTATTATCCCGAGCGGCAAAGACAATTACATCCTCAGACGAATGAGTCAATTGAATCTGCCTTGCTGCACAATCAAGCTGTGCCTTGTGCTTAGAAAGCCAATCTATTCCGAGAATAAGATCAATATCTGAGTTACCAAGAACCACCGTAGAAGAGAGAAACTTGTAGTTGCCCAACGTGATAGAGACATCCGGGACGCAATTGTTAGAAGTCATTTGCTTGCCCGGAGACACAATCTTCAACGGAACAGGAATCCTTTCGGTCACAAAATCATGCTTGGCCACAAATGGAGTTGAAATAAAAGAAAGCGATGCACCAGTATAAAAAAGTACTTTTGCGGGAACATCGTTAACAGGAAGGTTACCCATGATCACATCTGGCGAGTCCTCTGCCTGAGCTGCATTCAGCAAGTTGACCTTGGCATGCTTGGGGTTATGCTTGACCACTGCTGTACTTGCCGATCTCACAGGAGGAGGAAGACGCCTCTGGTTGAAACACTTGTTGGCATAGTGACCCTTTTCTTGGCACTTGTTGCACGTGACCTCTGAGAGCGGACGGTGGTACGGAGCACTCGGTCTTGCAGGTTGAGACGAAGACTTGTTCTGAAAGCTAGGGTTGGGTGGGTGGGAAGAACCACTGCCACCTTTGCTCTTCTGCTGATACGGCTGACGGAACGGAGGAGGAGGAAGCCAATACTTCTGCTGCTTGGCCACTTGAGTAGAGGAAGAAGGAGTAGCATCTCTGGCTCGCTTCTTGGAAGCATCACACCTCAACTGAGCAACCTTTTGCTTCAGTGCCATGTTGTAGAACTCATCGTATCTCAACGGCTCGAAAAGGACAAGAGCGAGCTGAATTTCTTCTGTGAGACCAGCCCTGAACTGGTATATCATGCTCTTCTCATCAGGAACATCCTGCTTGGCAAAATGGGTGAGCTTCTGGAACAACTTGTTGTAGTCATAGACAGACAAAGAGCCTTGCTTCAGATTGCGGAATTCCTGACGCTTACTCTCAACCACACTTTGAGGGATGTGATGAGCTCGGAAATCTTGATGGAAATCATCCCAAGTGATCAAACGTCCACCTCTGGAATCCTTGTACTGCTGGAACCATTCTGCAGCTTGATCTTTGAGTTGGAAGGAAGCGAACTTGACGAAATCTTCAGGCCTGACGTTGCTGCACTCAAAATTCTTGCCCAGATCCACAAGCCAATCGTCAGCATCGGAAGCCTCAACACAATTGCTGAACGTCTTTGGCCCATTAGCAAGGAACTGGTTCAGTGTAGCAAAATGATTCTGATTGCTGCCTTGATTCCCTTGACTGCCTTGATTGCATTCTTGGAGGATTTGCATGATTAACTGTGTGTTTGCATTGGTTGCGGCCATCACAGCTTACCATGCCTCCGGAGGAGGTGGTGGTGGTGGCGGATCTTGATTCTGGTTCTGACTGGTGCTCTTAGCGGGAGCCATCCTGAAGAGGTTGACCACCGTTAGCACATAGACAGATAAATGAAGCTGAAACCAACGGAATGAAAATTGCAACATAAAGTCTTCACATCCGAACAAAATGAACGAATGCATTTCTCTTGAAGTGGTCACATATCCCTAAATTGCGAAGCCACGTAGAATGAAGGTAGAAGAAGTAAAACAACAAGGTATGGATCAAGAACGAATAATCGGTAAGAAATCCCAATCTCAAACCAATATCCGTGGAAGAAGAACTAGAGCTACAAGAATTCCCACCTATGAAACTCCCGAAACTTTCTGGTTATGCAATCAGGTGTTGGGGATACAGGGGAAGCATAATATCTCACCCAAACTAGCAATTCCTACATCCAGCTGTATCCATCCTTCAACACGTAACCAAGAAACCTTCGGAAACCATCTACCTCAACCTTCGAAAAGCATCCGTTATACAAGTTATGGCGATACTCCCGAACTCCCGCCCCAGTACTGGGTGGCGTCGAGGTTATCTCACCAACGAACTGCATAAAAGAGATTTTCGATGTCGGCGAACATATCTCAAGTATTCCAGAATTGCAATGAAAAAATTATGATGACAACACCTCAGAGCTCAACTCCCCGGGACACTTCCACTAAACCCCTGACAGGAGGCACCAAGACAGTATTCTCATCATAAGCCATCGGAACGATTCCAAGATACTCGCGTGATCCTAAAATTTTTTTTAGTGAAATTTGAGAAGAGAAGAGTCAAAACTCTACGTCAGGATGCCTTACCAGAGCGATGAGCAGACTGGGAAGTAAAAAGAATTCCTAAGCTCTCCGATATATAATTCCTAAATGACTCAAAACATTTTTCTAGACACAACTCGGCCTCTAAAAACGATCAAGCAATGGGGCTCCTAAGGTCGGGGAAGGCTCTGATTACCAACTTGTAAGACCCTCGATGCGACTATAGCTCCCACGTGTCGAGGCACGACTTAGAGGCATAATCGCATTGAAGGCATATGTCGCAAATCAGGTAATCATCACAAACATCCCATGTAATATAATAATGAAGAGGGATAACATAGTTGGCTTACACTCGCCACGTCACTTCAAAGTACATAAATAACATACATCATCCAAACACTCATGGCCCGACTACAGCGCCAAAATAGAAGAAAACCCAACAAGCGACAAAGGTCCCTATCACCCCCAACAAGGCACCACTACTGATCATCAGGGAAAGACACATAGTAACGCTGCGAGTCCTCGTCGAACTCCCACTTGAGCTCATACGCATCACCTGCAGCGGAATCACCTGGACCTGCATCTGGAGTTATAGTATCTGTGAGCCACAGGGACTCAGCAATCTCGCACCCTCGCGATCAAGACTATTTAAGCTTATAGGAAGGATAAGGCAAGTATATGTGGAGCTGCAGCAAGCGACTAGCATGTATAGTGGCTAACTTATACGCAAAGGAGAGCGAGAAGAGAAGGCAAAGCGCGAGCGAGAAACTAAAGGAACAACCTGCGCAAGCATAACTCCAACACCGTGTCCACTTCCCGGACTCCGCCGAGAAGAGGCCATCACGGTAACACACACGGTTGATTCATTTTAATTGAGTTAAGGTTTAAGTTATCTACAACCGGACATTAACAAATTCCCATCTGCCCATAACCGCGGGCACGGCTTTCGAAAGTTCAATCCCTGCAGGGGAGTCCCAACTTAGCCCATGACAAGCTCTCACGGTCAACGAAGGAATAGACCTCCACCCGAGACGTTCCGATCAGACTCGGTATCCCGGTACAACAAGACATTTCAACAGGTTAAAACAAGTCCAGCAACACCGCCCGAATGTGCTGACAAATCCCGATAGGAGCTGCACATATCTCTTTCTCAGGGCACACTCAGATGAACACTACGTACAACTAAAACCAACCCTCGAGTTGCCCCGAGGTGGCACTGCAAGTGGCTCTGTTTGGACCAACACTCAGAGGAGCACTGGCCCGGGGTGTGGGGGGGGGGGTTTAAATAAGATGACCCTCGGGCTCCGGAAACCCAAGGGAAAAAGAGGCTGGGTGGCAAATGGTAAAACCAAGGTTGGGCATTGCTGGAAAAGCTTTAATCAAGGCGAACTATCAAGGGGTTCCCATTATAACCCAACCGCGTGAGGAACGCAAAATCCGGGAACATAACACCGATATGACGGAAACTAGGGCGGCAAGAGTGGAACAAAACACTAGGCGAGAGGCCGAGCCTTCCACCCTTTACCAAGTATATAGATGCATTAAGATAACATAGCAATATAATGATATCCCAACAAGTAAAAAAATGTTCCAACAAGGAACGACTCCAAATCTTCACCTGCAACTAGCAACGCTATAAGAGGGGCTGAGCAAAGCGGTAACATAGCCAATCAACGGTTTGCTAGGACATGGTGGGTTAGAGGTTCAACATGGCAATTGGGAGGCTGACAAGCAAAATTTAGGCATCGTAGCATTGGCATAGCAAAAGAGCGAAGCAAACTAGCATAGCAAAGATAGTAGTGATTTCGAGGGTATGATCATCTTGCCTGCAAAGCTGTCAGAGTTGACTGGATCCTCAAAAGCAAACTCAACGGGCTCCTCGTTAGCGAACTCGTCTCCCGGCTCTACCCAAACAAGACAAACAAGCTACAAGGATACAATCAACCACGTGCAAACTCAAACAGTAAGATGCAAAGATGACATGCTATGCGGGATGCGATGCGGGATGCAAAATGCAAGATATGACAGGAAATGCATGAACCTGGCCTCAACTTGGAAATCCAAGTGTGCCACTGGAAAGACGGGATGAAATCGCTTGAAAACGATATAAAGAACGCCGGAATCGGAGTTATGGTTTGGAAATGGCAAGCGTTTTAAGAATGACACCGGTCTGCGATTTACAGCAAGTAGGCATCTAAATGCAATGCAATGAACATGCTACAGCACCCAAACATGACAACAAAATACATGGCAGGGAAGAATTTAAGATGCTTAACAAATGACTAGCACTGAGCTACGGCCAATTCATCCGTTATGAGGTTCAAACAAGAGGCACGGATCACTAGGAAACAACATGAACATATGGCATCATGAACTAAATAATCCCAGACTTAGTGAAAACAACTAAGTCCCTGAAAACAGAATTACCGGGCGCCTCACTTTGCAAGCTTGCACAAGTCACCACACACATCCTAAAAATGCATGGGTTGCACCTCTGGAAAGATAACAAGATGCTTAACAAAACATATGAAGGACTCACAGGCATATCATGCACACAACAATCATGGCAAAAATGACAAAAGTCTAAGATGAACTAGCAGATCTGACAATTAACTCACGAAGCCTCCTTCTAGCAGCATTTCGGGCATCAAGATGAACTCAAATGCAAATGATGCAATGGAATGAAATGATTTACTCATCGAGACAAACATTTTGATATACTATATGTCCAAATCGGAGCTACGGATGCAGAGATATGGCAGGTCAAAGTTTGCTCGAAAATTAGGGTTAGGAGGGGAAAAAGTCAACTGTGAGATATTTTTGGATCTAGATCCAGATCGCACGGGAACCGAGGCCGCCGGATTGCTGTTCACCGCCGGGCTTGGAGCTCGCCGGAGACGCGGGATCCGGCCGGGTCGGAGAGGAAGAAGAGGAGGCCGGTCGCCGGACTTGGACGGGGCGGCGCCGGCTCGGGTAGCTACCGGCGCCGAGGCAGGCGCGGCGTCCGGCGCGGCAGGCGACGTCGTGGACGAAGAACGGGGCGGCGGCGGCTCGCGGTGGCGCCGGTGAAACACGGCGGCGGGGCGGCGGTCGGACGTGGGGAAGAAGAAACGGAGCGGCGGCGGCGATCTGGCCCGGTGGCGCTCGCGCGGGGCCGGGCGCGGGCTTCCGCGGGCCGGCGGCAGCGTCGGTGGTTGGCGCCACGTGGCGGATCTGGGAAAATTAGGGTTACGTGGGATAAGATGATCCGAAAACGGGGGGGGGGGGGGGGGCTATTTATAGGCATAAGTGGAGCTAGGAGAGTCCAAATGAGGTGCGGTTTTCGGCCACGAGATCGTGATCGAACGCTCTAGATGATGGAGCAGAGTTTGGTGGGTTTTGGGACAAAATGGAGGGGTGTTGGGCTGCAACACACATGAGGCCTTTTCGGTCCCTCGGTTAACCGTAGGAGTATCAAACGAAATCCAAATGATACGAAACTTGACAGGCGGTCTACCGGTAGTAAACCAAGGCCGCATGACAAGTCTTGGTCCAATCCAGAAATGTTTAATCCCCACACACGAAAGAAAGCTAGAAATGACCACCGGAGGAGAACGAAGCGCCGGAATGCAAAACGGACAACGGGGAAAATGCTCGAACGCATGAGATGAACAATTATGCAAATGCAATGCACATGATGACATGATATGGGATGCATGAAAACGAAAACAACACACAGAGACAAAGACCCAAACCCGAGAAATAAATATAACTTAACGCCAGAAATGGCAAGAGTTGGAGTACAAATTGGGAAAGTTATATCTGGGGCGTTACAGGTGCCCCCTGCCCCCGTATATAAAGGAGTGGAGGAGGGGAGGGCCGGCCCTCTCTATGGCGCGCCCTAGGGGAGTCCTACTCCCACCGGGAGTAGGATTCCCCCTTTCCTAGTCCAACTAGGAGTCCTTCCAAGTAGTAGGAGTAGGAGACGAGGAAGGGGAAGAGGGAAGAGAAGGAAGGAGGGGGCGCCGCCCCTCCCCCTAGTCCAATTCGGACTAGTCAATGGGGGGGGGGCGCGGCCTGCCTCTCCCTCTCCCCTGAAGCCCAATAAGGCCCATATACTTCTTCCCCCGTATTCCCGTAACTCTCGGGTACTCCGAAAAATACCCGAACCACTCGGCACCTTTCCGATCTCCGAATATAGTCGTCCAATATATCGATCTTTACGTCTCGACAATTTCAAGACTCCTCGTCATGTCCCCGATCTCATCCGGGACTCCGAACTCCTTCGGTACATCAAAACTCATAAACTCATAATATAACTGTCATCGAAACCTTAAGCGTGCGGACCCTACGGGTTCGAGAACAATGTAGACATGACCGAGACACGTCTCCGGTCAATAACCAATAGCGGAACATGGATGCTCATATTGGCTCCTACATATTCTACGAAGATCTTTATCGGTCAGACCGCATAACAACATACGTTGTTCCCTTTGTCATCGGTATATTACTTGCCCAAGATTCGATCGTCGGTATCTCAATACCTAGTTCAATCTCGTTACCGGCAAGTCTCTTTACTCGTTCCGTAATACATCATCTCACAACTAACTCATTAGTTGCAATGCTTGCAAGGCTTATGTGATGTGCATTACCGAGAGGGCCCAGAGATACCTCTCCGACAATCGGAGTGACAAATCCTAATCTCGAAATACGCCAACCCAACATGTACCTTTGGAGACACCTGTAGAGATCCTTTATAATCACCCAGTTACATTGTGACGTTTGGTAGCACACAAAGTGTTCCTCCGGTAAACGGGAGTTGCATAATCTCATAGTCATAGGAACATGTATAAGTCATGAAGAAAGCAATAGCAACATACTAAATGATCAGGTGCTAAGCTAATGGAATGGGTCATGTCAATCACATCATTCTCCTAATGATGTGATCCCGTTAATCAAATAACAACTCTTTGTCTATGGTTAGGAAACATAACCATCTTTGATTAACGAGCTAGTCAAGTAGAGGCATACTAGTGACACTCTGTTTGTCTATGTATTCACACATGTATTATGTTTGCGGTTAATACAGTTCTAGCATGAATAATAAACATTTATCATTAAATAAGGAAATAAATAATAACTTTATTATTGCCTCTAGGGCATATTTGCTTCAGTTGCTGTTCCTCGCTGCTCGGTGATCTTCGATGGCACCAACTATGCTGAGTTTGTCGGCTTTATGCGCATTCATATGCGTGGACTTCTTCTGTGGGGTGTTCTCTCTGGCGAGGTCCCCTGTTCGCCATGTCCGGTTTTCCGCCAGTGGCCCCAATCCCACCAGTGCCGCCGGTCCTTGCTGCTGATGCCTCTCAGGCTGACCGGGATGCTGCCAAGGCTCTGGATGATGCTGCGGTTGGTGCCTATGATCAGCAGGTATCCGCTTATTCCGATGCTCTCTCTGTGTACCGGGATGATCTGTCTGCTTACACTCAGTGGTGCAATGATGATGCTCGAGCTGCTGCTGTTCTCACTGCGAGTGTCCTCCCTCAGTTTCCTTCCAAGTTCATGGGACTTGGCACAGTTGCAGCGATGTGGTCTTATCTCTGTCAGCGCTATCAGCCCTCTGGTGATGCTCTCTACCTTTCTGTGGTGCGCCAGGAGCACGCACTCCAGCAAGCTGATTCTTCTGTTGATGAGTTCTATTCACAGTGCTCTACCATCTAGCGCCAGCTTGACTCTCTTCGGATAGTTGTTTGTGGAACCTGTCGTTGTTGTCAGACTACTCGGTCTGATCTGGAGTTTCAGCAGGTCCATGAGTTCTTATCTCGTCTCCGGTCTGAGTTTGAGCCTCGTCGAGCTCACTTCCTTACTCGTGGTCGTGTTCCTATCTCAGAGATACTTGCTGAGCTTCCTGCTGAGGAGACCCGCCTTCGCTCTGCTGGGTTGCTTCTGGTTCCGTCAGTATTGGCCGCCCGGGCACCTGTGTCGTCTGCTCGCCTCACTGCTCCTCCGCCCCTGCCTACTCCTCCAGGGGGGGTGAGCCGTCCTCCTTATGCTGAGAAGGGCACGTCGCGCCGTGACACCGTCTGTGGTTACTGCTCCCGGCCAGGTCACCCAGAGTCTGATTGTCGCTAGAAGAAGCGAGACCAGAGGCGCTCGTCCTCCAGCGGGACTCCTGTGTCTTCCTCGACTCCGTCACTCACAGACCAGGACATTGTTCGTCTCAAGCATCTTCTTGCTTCCTCAGGCTCCTCGTCGACTGCTGCTGCTGTGACTGCATCCTCTTCCTCACCACCACCGGCATCTACACAGTTAGGTACATCTTTGTGGGTTCTGGATTCTGGAACCTCCTTTCATATGTCTTCTGATTCTTCCGCGTTGTCCTCTCTCCGACCTCTTGATTCGCCTGTTAATGTTCTTACTGCCGATGGCAAATCTCTTCCTGTTGCTAGTTGTGGTATTCTTTCCACTCCATATTCTCTGTTCCGAGTGTTTCTCATGTTCCTCGCCTTACCATGAATCTTTTTTCCGCTGCCCAACTTACTGATTCTGGTTGTCGTGTCATTCTTGATACCGCACTTGCTCCATTCAGGATCGTCGCACCAAGGCTTTAGTTGGTGCTAGCCCCCGGCGCCGTGAGTCAGAGGGCCTTTGGGAGGTTGACTGGCTTTGTGTTCCTTCCGCTGCCACCACTTCTGCCAGCTCTCATGCTCTTGCTGCCTCTTCGTCTGCGTCCTTCCAACAGTGGCATCATCGCCTTGGTCACATCTGTGGCTCTCGTTGAAGGAAATATGCCCTAGAGGCAATAACAAAGTTATTATTTATTTCCTTACATCATGATAAATGTTTATTATTCATGCTAGAATTGTATTAACCGGAAACATAATACATGTGTGAATACATAGACAAACAGAGTGTCACTGGTATGCCTCTACTTGACTAGCTCGTTAATCAAAGATGGTTATGTTTCCTAACCATGAACAAAGAGTTGTTATTTGATTAACAAGGTCACATCATTAGTTGAATGATCTGATTGACATGACCCATTCCATTAGCTTAGCACCCGATCGTTTAGTATGTTGCTATTGCTTTCTTCATGACTTATACATGTTCCTATGACTATGAGATTATGCAACTCCCATTTACCCGAGGAACACTTTGTGTGCTACCAAACGTCACAACGTAACTGGGTGATTATAAAGGTGCTCTACAGGTGTCTCCAAAGATAGATGTTGGGTTGGCGTATTTCGAGATTAGGATTTGTCACTCCGATTGTCGGAGAGGTATCTCTGGGCCATCTCGGTAATGCACATCACATAAGCCTTGCAAGCATTACAACTAATGAGTTAGTTGCGAGATGATGTATTACGGACGAGTAAAGAGACTTGCCGGTAACGAGATTGAACTAGGTATTGGATACCGACGATCGAATCTCGGGCAAGTAACATACCGATGACAAAGGGAACAACGTATGTTGTTATGCGGTCTGACCGATAAAGATCTTCGTAGAATATGTAGGAGCCAATATGGGCATCCAGGTCCCTCTATTGGTTATTGACCGGAGACGTGTCTCAGTCATGTCTACATTGTTCTCAAACCGTAGGGTCCGCACGCTTAATGTTACGATGACAGTTATTATGAGTTTATGCATTTTGATGTACCGAAGTTAGTTTGGTGTCCCGGATGTGATCACGGACATGACGAGGAGTCTGGAAATGGTCGAGACATAAAGATTGATATATTGGAAGCCTATGTTTGGATATCGGAAGTGTTGCGGGTGAAATCGGGATTTTACCGGAGTACCGGGAAGTTACCGGAACCCCCTGGGAGCTATATGGGCCTTAGTGGGCTTTAGTGGAAAAGAGAAGGGGCAGCCCAAGATGGGCCGCGCGCCCCCCCCTCTCTCTTTTCCCCCCTCCGCGAATCCTATTCCAACTAGGATTGGGGGGGGGGAGGGAATCCTACACCCAAGGGGAGTAGGACTCCTCCTGGCGCGCCACCCCTTGCCCAGCTGCACCCCCCTAGACCCTTTATATACGGAGGCAGGGGAACCCCAGAGACAAAAATTGATCAACGTGATCGTTCCTTAGCCGTGTGCGGTGCCCCCTTCCACCATATTCCACCTCGGTCATATCGTTGTAGTGCTTAGGCGAAGCCCTGCGTCGGTAGTACATCATCATCGTCACCACGCCATTGTGCTGACGGAACTCATCCCCGAAGCTTTGCTGGATCGGAGCCCGGGGAGCGTCATCGAGCTGTACGTGTGCTAAGAACTCGGAGGTGCCGGAGTAACGGTGCTTGGATCGGTCGGATCGGGAAGACGTACGACTACTTCCTCTACATTGCGTCAACGCTTCCGCGTCGGTCTACGAGGGTACGTAGACATCACTCTCCCCTCTCGTTGCTATGCATCACCATGATCTTGCGTGTGCGTAGGAAATTTTTTGAAATTACTACGTACCCCAACAGTGGCATCCGAGCCTAGGTTTTATGGTTTGATGTTATATGCACGAGTAGAACACAAGTGAGTTGTGGGTGATATAAGTCATACAGCCTACCAGCATGTCATACTTTGGTTCGGCGGTATTGTTGGACGAAGCGGCCCGGACCGACATTACGCGTACGCTTACGCGAGACCGGTTCTCCCGATGTGCTTTGCACATAGGTCGCTTGCGGGTGACAGTTTCTCCAACTTTAGTTGAACTGAGTGTGGCTACGCCCGGTCCTTGCGAAGGTTAAAACAGCACCAACTTGACAAACTATCGTTGTGGTTTTGATGCGTAGGTGAGATTGGTTCTTGCTTAAGCCCGTAGTAGCCACGTAAAACTTGCAACAACAAAGTAGAGGATGTCTAACTTGTTTTTGCAGGGCATGTTGTGATGTGATATGGTCAAGACATGATGCTAAATTTTATTGTATGAGATGATCATGTTTTGTAACCGAGTTATCGGCAACTGGCAGGAGCCATATGGTTGTCGCTTTATTGTATGCAATGCAATCGCGCTGTAATGCTTTACTTTATCACTAAGCGGTAGCGATAGTCGTGGAAGCATAAGATTGGCGAGATGACAACGATGCTACGATGGAGATCAAGGTGTCGCGCCGGTGACGATGGTGATCACGACGGTGCTTCGAAGATGGAGATCACAAGCACAAGATGATGATGGCCATATCATATCACTTATATTGATTGCATGTGATGTTTATCTTTTATGCATCTTATCTTGCTTTGATTGACGGTAGCATTATAAGATGATCTCTCACTAATTATCAAGAAGTGTTCTCCCTGAGTATGCACCGTTGCGAAAGTTCTTCGTGCTGAGACACCACGTGATGATCGGGTGTGATAGGCTCTACGTTCAAATACAACGGGTGCAAAACAGTTGCACACGCGGAATACTCAGGTTATACTTGACGAGCCAAGCATATACAGATATGGCCTCGGAACACGGAGACCGAAAGGTCGAGCGTGAATCATATAGTAGATATGATCAACATAGTGATGTTCACCAATGAAACTACTCCATCTCACGTGATGATCGGACATGGTTTAGTTGATTTGGATCACGTGATCACTTAGAGGATTAGAGGGATGTCTATCTAAGTGGGAGTTCTTAAGTAATATGATTAAATTGAACTTAAATTTATCATGAACTTAGTCCTGGTAGTATTTTGCAAATTATGTTGTAGATCAATAGCTCGCGTTGTTGCTTCCCTGTGTTTATTTTGATATGTTCCTAGAGAAAATTGTGTTGAAAGATGTTAGTAGCAATGATGCGGATTGGATCCGTGATCTGAGGTTTATCCTCATTGCTGCACAGAAAAATTATGTCCTTGATGCACCGCTAGGTGACAGACCTATTGCAGGAGCAGATGCAGACGTTATGAATGTTTGGCTAGCTCAAAATGATGACTACTTGATAGTTTAGTGCACCATGCTTAATGGCTTAGAATCGGGACTTCAAAAACGTTTTGAACATCATGGACCATATGAGATGTTCCAGGAGTTGAAGTTAATATTTCAAGCAAATTCCCGAGTTGAGAGATATGAAGTCTCCAACAAGTTCTATAGCTAAAATATGGAGGAGAATCGCTCAACTAGTGAGCATGTGCTCAGATTGTCTGGGTACTACAATCGCTTGAATCAAGTGGGAGTTAATCTTCCAGATAAGATAGTGATTGACAGAATTCTCTAGTCACCATCACCAAGTTAGTAGAACTTCGTGATGAACTATAGTATGCAAGGGATGATGAAAACGAATCCCGAGCTTTTCATGATGATGAAATCGATGAAGGTAGAAATCAAGAAAGAGCATCAAGTGTTGATGGTTGACAAGATCACTAGTTTCACGAAAAGGGCAAAGGAAAAAAGGGGAACTTCAAGAAAAACAGCAAGCAAGTTGTTGCTCATGTGAAGAAGCCCAAGTCTGGTCCTAAGCCTGAGACTAAGTGCTTCTACTGCAAAGGGACTGGTCACTGGAAGCGGAACTACCCCAAGTGATTGGCGGATAAGAAGGATGGCAAAGTGAACATAAGTATATTTGATATACATGTTATTGATGTGTACTTTACTAGTGTTTATAGCAACCCCTCAGTATTTGATGCTAGTTCAGTTGCTAAGAGTAGTAACTCGAAACGGGAGTTGCAGAATGAACAGAGACTAGTTAAGGGTGAAGTGACGATGTGTGTTGGAAGTGGTTCCATGATTGATATGATCATCATCGCACACTCCCTATAATTTCGGGATTAGTGTTGAACCTAAATAAGTGTTATTTGGTGTTTGCGTTGAGCATGAATATGATTTGATCATGTTTATTGCAATACAGTTATTCATTTAAGTAAGAGAATAAATTGTTGTTCTGTTTACATGAATAAAACCTTATATGGTTACACACCCAATGAAAATGGTTCGTTGGATCTCGATCGTAGTGATACACATATTCATAATATTGAAACCAAAAGATGCAAAGTTAATAATGATAGTGCAACTTCTTTGTGGCGCTGCCGTTTAGGTCATATTGGTGTAAAGCGCATGAAAAAACTCCATGCTGATGGGCTTTTGGAATCACTTGATTATGAATCACTTGATGCTTGCAAACCATGCCTCATGGGCAAGATGACTAAAAACTCCGTTCTCCGGAACAATGGAGCGAGCAACTGACTTATTGGAAATAATACATACTGATGTATGCGATCTGATGAGTGTTAAGGCTCGCGGCGGGTATCGTTATTTTCTGACCTTCACAGATGATTTGAGCAGATATGGGTATATCTACTTGATGAAACATAAGTCTGAAATATTTGAAAAGATCAAAGAATTTCAGAGTGAAGTGGAGAATCATCGTAACAAGAAAATAAGGCTTCTACGATCTGATCGCAGAGACAAATATTTGAGTTACGAGTTTGGTCATCAATTAAAACAATGTGGAATAGTTTCACAAATTCGTGCCACCCGGAACACCACAGCATAATGGTGTGTCCGAACGTCATAGCCGTACTTTATTAGATATAGTGCAAATCTATGATGTTTCTTACCGATTTACCACTATCGTTTTTGAGGTTATGCATTAAAGACAGCTGCATTCACGTTAAAAAAGGGGCACCATCTAAGTCCGTTTAGACGACACAATCTGAACTGTGGTTTAGCAAGAAACCAAAGTTGCCGTTTCTTAAAGTTTGGGGTTGTGATGCTTATGTGAAAAAGTTTCATCCTGATAAGCTCAAAACCAAATCGGAGAAATATTTTTTCATAGGATACCCAAAAGGAGACTGTTGGGTACACCTTCTATCACAGATCCTAAGGCAAGACATTCGTTGCTTATAATGGATCCTTTCTAGAGAAGGAGTTTCTCTCGAAAGAAGTGAGTGGGAGGAAAGTAGAACTTGATAAGGTAATTGTACCTTCTCCCTTATCGGAAAGTAGTTCATCACAGAAATCTGTTCCTGTGACTACTACACCATTTAGTGAGGAAGCTAATGATGATGATCATAATACTTCAGATCAAGTTACTACCGAATCTCGTAGGTAAACCAGAGTGAGATCCGCACCAGAGTGGTACAGTAATCCTGTTCTGGAAGTCATGTTACTAGACCATGACGAACTTGCGAACTATGAGGAAGCGATGATGAGCCCAGATTCCGCAAAATGGCTTGAGGCCATGAAATCTGAGATGGGATTCATGTATGAAAACAAAGTATGGACTTTGGTTGACTTGCCCGATGATCGGCAAGCCATAGAAAATAAATGGATCTTCAAGAGGAAGACAGACGTTGATAGTAGTGTTACTATCTACAAAGCTAGAATTGTCGCAAAAGGTTTTCGACAAGTTCAAAGTGTTGACTACGATGAGAGTTTCTCACTCGTATCTATGCTTAAGTCTGTCCGAATCATGTTAGCAATTGCCGCATTTTATGAAATCTGGCAAATGGATAAACAAAACTGCATTCCTTAATGGATTTCTTAAAGAAGAGTTGTATATGATGCAACCAGTAGGTTTTGTCAATCCTAAAGGTGCTAACAAAATATGCAAGCTCTAGCGATTCATCTATGGACTGGTGCAAGCATCTCAGAGTTGGAATACATGCTTTGATAAGTTCATCAAAGCATATAGTTTTATACAGACTTGCGGTGAAGCCTGTATTTACAAGAAAGTGTGTGGGAGCACTACATCATTTCTGATAAGTATATGTGAATGACATATTGTTGATCAGAAATAATGTAGAATTATTCTGTAAAGCATAAAGGAGTGTTTGAAAGGAGTTTTTCAAAGAAAGACTTTGGTGAAGCTGCTTACATATTGAGTGTCAAGATCTATAGAGATAGATCAAGATGCTTGATAAGTTTTTTCAATAAATACATACCTTGACAAGATTTTGAAGTAGTTCAAAATGGAACAGTCAAAGAAAGAGTTTCTTGCCTATGTTACAAGGTGTGAAATTGAGTAAGACTCAAAGCCCGACCACGGCAGAAGATAGAAAGAGAATGAATGTCATTCCCTATGCCTTGGTCATAGGTTCTATAAAGTATGCCATGCTGTGTACCAGATCTATTGTATACCCTACCACTGAGTTTGGCAAGGGAGTACAATAGTGATCTAGGAGTAGATCACTGGACAGCGGTCAAAATTATCCTTAGTGGAATAAGGATATGTTTCTCGATTATGGAAGTGAAAAAAGGTTCGTCGTAAAGGGTTACGCCGATGCAAGTTTTGACACTAATCTAGATGACTCTAAGTCTCGGTCTAGATACATGTTGAAAGTGGGAGCAATTAGCTAGATTAGCTCCATGCAGAGCATTGTTGACATAGAAATTTGCAAAATACATGCGGATCTGAATGTGGCAGACCCGTTGACTAAGATTCTCTCACAAGCAAAACATGATCACACCTTAGTACTCTTTGGGTGTTAATCACATAGCGATGTGAACTAGATTATTGAATCCAGTAAACCCTTTGGGTGTTGGTCACATGGCGATGTGAACTATGGGTGTTAATCACATGGTGATGTGAACTATTGCTGTTAAATCACATGACGATGTGAACTAGATTATTGACTCTAGTGCAAGTGGGAGACTGAAGGAAATATGCCCCAGAGGCAATAATAAAGTTATTATTTATTTCCTTACATCATGATAAATGTTTATTATTCATGCTATAATTTTATTAACCGGAAACATAATACATGTGTGAATACATAGACAAACAGAGTGTCACTAGTATGCCTCTACTTGACTAGCTCGTTAAGCAAAGATGGTTATGTTTCCTAACCATGAACAAAGAGTTGTTATTTGATTAACGAGGTCACATCATTAGTTGAATGATCTGATTGACATGACCCATTCCATTAGCTTAGCACCCGATCGTTTAGTATGTTGCTATTGCTTTCTTCATGACTTATACATGTTCCTATGACTATGAGATTATGCAACTCCCGTTTAACGGAGGAACACTTTGTGTGCTACCAAACGTCACAACATAACTGGGTGATTATAAAGGTGCTCTACAGGTGTCTCCAAAGATAGATGTTGGGTTGGCGTATTTCGAGATTAGGATTTGTCACTTCGATTGTCGGAGAGGTATCTCTGGGCCCTCTCGGTAATGCACATCACATAAGCCTTGCAAGCATTACAACTAATGAGTTAGTTGCGAGATGATGTATTACGGAACGATTAAAGAGACTTGCCGGTAACGAGATTGAACTAGGTATTGGATACCGACGATCGAATCTCGGGCAAGTAACATACCGATGACAAAGGGAACAACGTATGTTGTTATGCGGTCTGACCGATAAAGATCTTCGTAGAATATGTAGGAGCCAATATGGGCATCCAGGTCCCGCTATTGGTTATTGACCGGAGACGTGTCTCGGTCATGTCTACATTGTTCTCGAACCGTAGGGTCCGCACGCTTAACGTTACAATGACAGTTATTATGAGTTTATGCATTTTGATGTACCGAAGTTAGTTCGGTGTCCCGGATGTGATCACGGACATGACGAGGAGTCTGGAAATGGTCGAGACATAAAGATTGATATATTGGAAGCCTATGTTTGGATATCTGAAGTGTTCCGGGTGAAATCGGGATTTTACCGGAGTACCGGGAGGTTACCGGAACCCCCCGGGAGCTATATGGGCCTTAGTGGGCTTTAGTGGAAAAGAGAAGGGGCAGCCCAAGATGGGCCGCGCGCCTCCCCCCTCCCCTAGTCCTATTAGGACAAGGAGAGGTGGCCGGCCCCCCTCTCTCTTTTCCCCCCTCCGCGAATCCTATTCCAACTAGGATTGGGGGGGGGGGGGGGAATCCTACACCCAAGGGGATAGGACTCCTCCTGGCGCGCCACCCCTTGGCCGGCCGCACCCCCCCTAGACCCTTTATATACGGAGGCAGGGGAACCCCAGAGACAAAAATTGATCTACGTGATCGTTCCTTAGCCGTGTGCGGTGCCCCCTTCCACCATATTCCACCTCGGTCATATCGTTGTAGTGCTTAGGCGAAGCCCTGCGTCGGTAGTACATCATCATCGTCACCACGCCGTTGTGCTGACGGAACTCATCCCCGAAGCTTTGCTGGATCAGAGCCCGGGGAGCGTCATCGAGCTGTACGTGTGCTAAGAACTCGGAGGTGCCGGAGTAACGGTGCTTGGATCGGTCGGATCGGGAAGACGTATGACTACTTCCTCTACGTTGCGTCAACGCTTCCGCTTTGGTCTACAAGGGTACATAGATAACACTCTCCCCTCTCGTTGCTATGCATCACCATGATCTTGCGTGTGCGTTGGAATTTTTTTGAAATTACTACGTACCCCAACACTCGCTTGTCTTCTTTAGTTCGCCAGGGCCTCTTAGGGTCCGTATCTGGAGATGTCTCCTTACATTGTAATGGTTACAGACTTGGCAAACAGGCTCAGTTACCTTATCCTACTAGTGAGTTTGTATCTCAGCGTCCTTTTGACTTAGTTCATTCTGATGTCTGGGGTCCTGCTCCCTTTGATTCGAAAGGTGGTCATCGCTATTATGTTTTGTTTATTGATGATTTCTCTCGCTACACTTGGCTCTACTTCATGAAATCTCGTAGCGAGGTTCTCCCTATATACAAACGCTTTGCTGCCATGGCTCACTCCCAGTTTGCCATGCCCATTCGCACTTTTCATGCTGACTCCGCTGGAGAGTATATCTCTCAGCTGTTGCGTGTTTTTCTCGCGGAACAGGGTACTCTTGCCCAGTTCTGTTGACCTGGTGCTCATGCTCAGAATGGCATTGCCGAACGAAAGCATCGTCATTTGCTTGAGACGGCTCGTGCGCTGATGATTTCTGCTTCCCTTCCACCCCATTTTTGGGCTGAGGCTATCAACATTCAGCGCTCGTCTGCTCTGCAGGGTGGTATTCCTATGGAGTGTCTTACTAGTCTCTCTCCTGACTACTCCGCTCTTCGTATGTTTGGATGCGTGTGCTATGTTCTTCTTGCCCCCCGAGAATGCACCAAACTGACTGCTCAGTCAGTTGAGTGTGTTTTCCTTGCTAGAGTGATGAGCACAAGGGATATCGATGTTGGGATCCTGTGGGTCGTCGCTTGCGCATCTCCCGTGATGTGACTTTTGACGAGTCTCGTTCTTACTACCCACATTCTTCTTCCTTGAGTTTCTCTGTGGACGACCTTTCTTTCCTACTCCTTCCTGATACACCCGGCTATGTGCCTCATGTGTCACCTCTTCCTCCGGCACCTCTCGTTCTTTCTCATTCCCCACCGACACCATCTTCTCCATCCTCCTCCTCCACCTCTCCACCATCATCTCCAGTCCGTCACCCTCTCTCACCGTTTCCTCTCCACTATACTCGCTGATCTCGTACTGAGGATGTCTCCTCTGACGAGCCTTCCACCTCTGGTGCACCTCCTCTCACGCCTCCCCCAGTTCACAACCTCCGTGCTCGGCCTTGCCCCACGCCTGATCGCTACTCCCCTGATCGCTATGGTCTCTCTGTTATTACTGAGCCCACTTCCTACCGAACTGCCATGACTCAGCCTGAATGGCAACTTGCGATGGCCGAAGAGCTTGCTGCTCTTGAGTGCTCTGGCACATGGGATCTGGTTCCCCTTCCTTCCGGTGTCAGTCCCATCACCTGCAAGTGGGTCTACAAGATTAAGACTCGCTCCGATGGTTCTCTTGAGCGCTACAAAGCTCGTCTTGTGGCCCGTGGTTTTCAGCAGGAGCAGGGGCGCGATTATGATGAGACATTCGCTCCTGTGGCCCACATGACCACTGTCCGCACTCTCCTTGCTGTGGCTTCTGTTCGCCAGTGGTCTGTTGGGGAACGTAGCAGAAATTCAAAATTTTCTACGCATCACCAAGGTCAATCTATGGAGTAAGCTAGCAACGAGGGGAAGAACAGTGCATCTACATACCCTTGTAGATCGCTAAGCGGAAGCGTTCAAGTGAACGGGGCTGATGGAGTCCTACTCGTCGTGATCCAAATCACCGATGATCCTAGTGCCGAACGGACAGCACCTCCGCGTTCAACACACGTACAGCCCGGTGACGTCTCCCATGCCTTGATCCAGCAAGGAGAGAGGGAGAGGTTGAGGAAGACTCCATCCAGCAGCAGCGCGACGGCGTGGTGGTGGTGGAGGAGCGTGGCAATCCTGCAGGGCTTCGCCAAGCACCACGGGAGAGGAGAAGGACTTGGGAGAGGGGAAGGGCTGCGCCAGAACATTGGTGCGGCTACCCTCCCACCCCCCACATATATATAGGGGCAAGGGAGAGGGGGGCCGGCCCCCTCAGATCCCATCTGAGGAGGGGGCGGCGGCCAGGAGGGGGTGCCTTGCTCCCCAAGGCAAGGGGGCGCCCCCTTTAGGGTTCCCCAAACCCTTAGGCGCATGGGCCCTAGGGAGGGAGGCGCCCAGCCCACTAAGGGGCTGGTCCCTCTCCACATACAGCCCATAGGACCCTCCGGGGCAGGTGGACCCTCCCGGTGGACCACAGGAACCCCTTTGGTGGTCCCGGTACAATACCGGCAACCCTCGAATTATTCCGGTGACCGTATGATGACTTCCCATATATAAATCTTTACCCCCGGACCATTCCGGAACTCCTCGTGACGTCCGGGATCTCATCCGGGACTCCGAACAACATTCGGTAACCACATACAAACTTCCTTTATAACCCTAGCGTCATCGAACCTTAAGTGTGTAGACCCTACGGGTTCGGGAACCATGCAGACATGACCGAGACATTCTCCGGTCAATAACCAACAGCGGGATTTGGATACCCATGTTGGCTCCCACATGTTCCACGATGATCTCATCGGATGAACCACGATGTCGAGGATTCAATCAATCCTGTATTCAATTCCCTTTGTCTAGCGGTATTGTACTTGCCCGAGATTCGATCATCGGTATCCCGATACCTTGTTCAATCTCGTTACCGGCAAGTCTCTTTACTCATTCCGTAACACATCATCCCGTGATCAACTCCTTGATCACATTGTGCACATTATGATGATGTCCTACCGAGTGGGCCCAGAGATACCTCTCCGTCACACGGAGTGACAAATCCCAGTCTCGATTCATGCCAACCCAACAGACACTTTCGGAGATACCCGTAGTGTACCTTTATAGCCACCCAGTTACGTTGTGACGTTTGGCACACCCAAAGCATTCCTACGGTATCCGGTAGTTGCACAATCTCATGGTCTAAGGAAATGAGACTTGACATTACAAAAGCTTTAGCATACGAACTACACGATCTTTGTGCTAGGCTTAGTATTGGGTCTTGTCCATCACATGATTCTCCTAATGATGTGATCCCGTTATCAACGACATCCAATGTCCATGGTCAGGAAACCGTAACCATCTATTGATCAACGAGCTAGTCAACTAGAGGCTTACTAGGGACATGGTGTTGTCTATGTATCCACACATGTATCTGAGTTTCCTATCAATACAATTATAGCATGGATAATAAACGATTATCATGAACAAGGAAATATAATAATAATCAATTTATTATTGCCTCTAGGGCATAGTTCCAACAGTCTCCCACTTGCACTAGAGTCAATAATCTAGTTCACATCGCCATGTGATTAACATTCACAGGTCACATCGCCATGTGATTAACATTCACAGGTCACATCGCCATGTGACCAACATCCAAAGAGTTTACTAGAGTTCATAATCTAGTTCACATCACTATGTGATTAACACTCAATGAGTTCTGGGTTTGATCATGTTGCTTGTGAGAGAGGTTTTAGTCAACGGGTCTGCAATATTCAGATCCGTATGTACTTCGCAAATCTCTGCGCTATATTTGGAGCCATTTCAAATAACTGTTCTACTTGGAGCTTATTCCAAATAGTTGCTCCATTATACGTATCCGGTATCTCTACTCAGAGCTATCTAGATAGGTGTTAAGCTTGCATCGACGTAAATCTTTACGTCGAACTCTTTATCACCTCCATAATCAAGAAACATATCCTTATTCCTCTAAGGATAATTTTGACCGCTATCTGGTGATCTGCTCCTAGATCACCTTTGCACCCTCTCGCCAGACATGTGGCAAGGCACACATCAGGTGCGGTACTCAGCATGGCATACTGTATAGAGCCTATGACAAAAGCATAGGGGACGACCTTCGTCCTTCCTCTTTCTTCTGCTGTGGTTGAGCTTTAAGTCTTAACTTCATACTTTACAACTCAGGCAAGAACTCCTTCTTTGGCTGATCCATCTTGAACACCTTCAAGATCATGTCAAGGTATGTGCTCATTTGAAAGTACGATTAAGCGTTTTGATCTATCCTTATAGATCTTGATGCTCAATGTTCAAGTAGCTTAATCCAGGTTTTCCATTGAAAAACACTTTTCAAATAATTCTTCATGCTTTCCAGAAATTCTACATCATTTCCGATCTACAATATGTCATCCACATATACTTATCAGAAATGTCGTAGTGCTCCCACTCACTTTATTGTAAATACAAGTTTCTAACAAACTTTGTATAAACCCATAGACTTTGATTACTCCATCAAAGTGTATATTCCGACTCCGAGATGCTTGCTCTAGTCCATGGAAGGATCGCTGGAGCTAGCATACCTTTTAGCATCCTTAGGATAGACAAAACCTTTCTGATTGTATCACATACAACCTTTCCTTACGAAAACTGGTAAGGAAACTTGTTTTGACATCCATCTGCCAGATTTCATAAATGCAGCTTATGCTAACATGATTCCAACGGACTTAAGCATCGCTATGAGTGAGAAAGTCTCATCGCAGTCAACTCCTTGAACTTGTCGGAAAACATCTTAACGACAAGTCGAGCTTTCTTAATGGTGACACTTACCATCATTGTCCGTCTTCCTTCTAAAATCCATCTGTACTCAACAGCCTTACGACCATCGAGTTGTTCTGCCAAAGTCTACACTTTGTTTTCATACATGGATCCTCTCTCGGATTTTATGGCCTCGAGCCATTTTTTGGAATCCGGGCCCACCATCGCTTCTCCATAGCTCATAGGTTCATCCTTGTCCAACAACGTGACCTTTAAGATAGGGTTACCACTTAGAAGTTGTACACACCCTTGTCAACCTATGAGGTTCGATAGTAACTCAATCTGAAGCTCCATGATCATCATCATTAGCTTTCTCTTCAACTGAGGCAGGGGCCACAGAAACATTTTTCTTATGCTGCGCTACTCTCTGGTCGAAGTAAAGGTTCAACAACCTTATCAAGTTCTATCTTCCTCCCACTCAATTCTTTCGAGAGAAACTTTTCCTCGAGAAAGGACCTGTTTCTAGAAACAATAACTTTTGCTTCCGGATCTGAAATAGGAGGTATACCCAACTATTTTTGGGTATTCTATGAAGATGCATTCATCCGCTTTGGGTTTGAGCTTATCAGCCTGAAACCTTTTCATATAAGCGTCGCAGCCCCAAACTTTCAAGAAACGACAGCTTAGGTTTCTCTAAACCATAGTTCATACGGTGTCATCTCAACGGAATTACGTGGTGCCCTATTTAAAGTGAATGTGGTTGTCTCTAATGCCTAACCCATGAACGATAGTGGTAATTCGATAAGAGACATCATGGTATGCCCCATATCCAATGGGGTGCATTTATGATGTTCGGACACACCATCACACTATGGTGTTCCAGGCGGTGTTAGTTGTGAAACAATTTCCACAATGTCTCAATTGTGTACCAAACTCGCAACTCAGATATTCATCTCTATGATCATATCATAGACATTTTATCCTCTTGTCACGATGATCTTCAACTTCACTCTGAAATTACTTGAACCATTCAATAATTCATACTTGTGTTTCATCAAGTAAATATACTCAGTATCTACTCAAATCATCTGTGAAGTAAGAACATAACGATATCCACTGCGTGCCTTAGCACTCATTGGACTGCACACATCAAAATGTATTACTTCCAACAAGTTGCTTTCTTGTTCCATTTTACTGAAACCGAGGCTTTCAGTCATCTTGCCATGTGGTATGATTTGCATGTCTCAAGCGATTCAAAATCAAGTGAGTCCAAACGGTCCATCTGCATGGAGTTTCTTCATGCGTATATACCAATAGACATGGTTCGCATGTCTCAAACTTTTCAAAAAACAAGTGAGTCCAAAGATCCCTCAACATGGAGCTTCTTCATGCGTTTCATACCAATATGACTTACATAGCAGTGCCACAAGTAAGTGGTACTATCATTACTATCTTATACCTTTTGGCATGAAAATGTGTATCACTACGATCGGGATGGTATTATTCAAATAAACAGAGTAACCATTATTCTCCTTAAATGAATAACTGTATTGCGATAAACATAATCCAATCATGTCTATGCCCAACGCAAACACCAAATAACAATTATTTAGGTTTTAATACCAATCTCGATGGTAGAGGGAGCGTATGATATTTGATTACATCAACCTTGGAAACGCTTCCAACACATATCGTCATCTCACCTTTAGCTAGTCTCCGTTTATTTCGTAGCCTTTTATTTCGAGTTACTAACACTTAGCAACCGAACCGGTATCTAATACCCTGGTGCTACTAGGAGTACTAGTAAAGTACACATTAACATAATTTATATCCAATATACTTCTATCGACCTTGCCAGCCTTCTCATCTACCAAGTATCTAGGGTAATTCTGCTCAAGTGGCTGTTCCTCTTGTTACGGAAGCACTTAGTCTCGGGTTTGGGTTCAACCTTGGGTTTCTCCACTAGAGCAGCAGCTGATTTGCCATTTCATGAAGTATCCCTTCTTGCCCTTGCCCTTCTTGAAACTAGTGGTTTCACCAACCATCAACAATTGATGCTCCTTCTTGATTTCTACTTTCGCGGTGTCGAACATCGCGAATACCTCAAGGATCATATCTATCCCTAATATGTTATAGTTCATCACGAAGCTCTAGCAGCTTGGTGGTAATGACTTCGGAGAAACATCACTATCCCACCTGGAAGATCAACTCCCACTCGGTTCAAATGATTGTTGTACTCAGACAATATGAGCACAAGCTCAACAATTGAGCTTTCTCCCTCAGTTTGCAGGCTAAGATAATCGTCGGAGGTCTTATACCTCTTGACGTGGGCACGAGCCTGAAATCCCAATTTCAGCCCTCGAAACATCTCATATGTTCCGCGACGTTTCGAAATCGTCTATGGTGCCTCAACTCTAAACCGTTTAACTGAACTATCACGAAGTTATCAAACCGTGTATGTTAGATGTTCGCAACACCCACAGACGACGTTCGAGGTTCAGCACACTGAGCGGTGCATTAAGGACATAAGCCTTCTACGAAGCAACGAGGACAATCCTCAGTTTACAGACCTAGTCCGCATAATTGCTACTATCAACTTTCAACTAAATTTTCTCTAGGATCGTATCTAAACAGTAGAACTGAAGCGCGAGCTACGACATAATTTGCGAAGATCTTTTGACTATGTTCAGGATAATTAAGTTCATCTTATGAACTCCCACTCAGATAGACATCCCTCTAGTCATCTAAGTGATTACATGATCCGAGTCAACTAGGCCGTGTCCGATCATCACGTGATACGGACTAGTCATCATCGGTGAACATCTTCATGTTGATCGTATCTACCATACGACTCATGCTCGACCTTTCGGTCTCTTGTGTTCTGAGGCCATGTCTGTACATGCTAGGCTCGTCAAGTCAACCTAAGTGTTTCGCGTGTGTAAATCTGGCTTACACCCGTTGTATGTGAACGTAAGAATCTATCACACCCAATCATCACGTGGTGCTTCGAAACGACGATCTTTCGCAACGGTGCACAGTTAGGGGGAACACTTTCTTGAAATTTTAATGAGGGATCATCTTATTTAACCTACCGTCGTTCTAAGCAAATAAGATGTAATAGCATGATAAACATCACATGCAATCAAATAGTGACATGATATGGCCGTCATCACTTTGCTCCTTTCAATCTCCATCTTCGGGGCTCCATGATCATCATCGTCACCGGCATGACACCATGATCTCCATCATCATGATCTCCATCATTGTGTCTTCATGAAGTTGTCTCGCCAACTATTACTTCTACTACTACAGCTAACGGTTAGCAATAAAGTAAAGTAATTACATGACATTTATGTTGACACGCAGGTCATAAATAAATTAAGACAACTCCTATGGCTCCTGCCGGTTGTCATACTCATCGACATGCAAGTCGTGATTCCTATTACAAGAACATGATCGATCTCATACATCACATATATCGTTCATCACATCCTTTGGCCATATCACATCACAAAACACTTGCTGCAAAAACAAGTTAGACATCCTCTAATTGTTGTTGCAAGTTTTTTTACGTGGCTGCTATAGGTTGCTAGCAAGAACGTTTCTTACCTATGCCAAAACCAGAACGTGAACTGCCAATTTCTATTTACCCTTCATAAGGACCCTGTTCATCGAATCCGATCCGACTAAAGTGGGAGAGACAGACACCCGCCAGCCACCTTGTGCAACTTGTGCATGTCAGTCGGTGGAACCGGTCTCACGTAAGCGTACGTGTAAGGTTGGTCCGGGCTGCTTCATCCCACAATGCCGCCGAATCAAAATAAGACTAGTAACGGCAAACTAATTGACAATATCGATGCCCACAACTGCTTTGTGTTCTACTCGTGCATAGAAACTACGCATAGACCTAGCTCATGATGCCACTGTTGGGGAACGGAGCAGAAACTCAATTTATTATCTACGCATCACCAAGATCAATCTATGGAGTAAGCTAGCAATGAGCGGAAGAAGAGTGCATCTACATGCCCTTGTAGATCGCTAAGCGGAAGCGTACAAGTGAACGGGGTTGATGGAGTCGTACTCGTCGTGATCCAAATCACCGATGATCCTAGTGCCGAACGGACGGCACCTCCGCGTTCAACACACGTACAGCCCGGTGACGTCTCCCATGCCTTGATCCAGCAAGGATAGAGGGAGAGGTTGAGGAAGACTCCATCCAGCAGCAGCACGACGGCGTGGTGGTGGTGGAGGAGCGTGGCAATCCTGCAGGGCTTCGCCAAGCACCACGGGAGAGGAGAAGGACTTGGGAGAGGGGAAGGGCTGCGCCAGAACATTGGTGCGGCTGCCCTCCCACCCCCCACATATATATAGGGGCAAGGGAGAGGGGGGCCAGCCCCCTCAGATCCCATCTGAGGAAGGGGCGGCGGCCAGGAGGGGGTGCCTTGCCCCCCAAGGCAAGGGGGCGCCCCCCCCTTTAGGGTTCCCCAAACCCTTAGGCGCATGGGCCCTAGGGGGGGAGGCGCCCAGCCCACTAAGGGGCTGGTCCCTCTCCACATACAGCCCATAGGACCCTCCGGGGCAGTTGGACCCTCCCGGTGGACCCCAGGAACCCCTTTGGTGGTCCCGGTACAATACCGGCAACCCCCGAATTATTCCGGTTACCGTATGATGACTTCCCATATATAAATCTTTACCTCCGGACCATTCCGGAACTCCTCGTGGTGTCCGGGATCTCATTCGGGACTCCGAACAACATTCGGTAACCACATACAAACTTCCTTTATAACCCTAGCGTCATCGAACCTTAAGTGTGTAGACCCTACGGGTTCGGGAACCATGCAGACATGACCGAGACGTTCTCCGGTCAATAACCAACAGCGGGATCTGGATACCCATGTTGGCTCCCACATGTTCCACGATGATCTCATTGGATGAACCACGGTGTCGAGGATTCAATCAATCCCGTATTCAATTCCCTTTGTCTAGCGGTATTGTACTTGCCCGAGATTCGATCGTCGGTATCCCGATACCTTGTTCAATCTCGTTACCGGCAAGTCTCTTTACTCGTTCCGTAACACATCATCCCGTGATCAACTCCTTGATCACATTGTGCACATTATGATGATGTCCTACCGAGTGGGCCCAGAGATACCTCTCCGTCACACGGAGTGACAAATCCCAGTCTCGATTCGTGCCAACCCAACAGACACTTTCGGAGATACCCGTAGTGTACCTTTATAGCCACCCAGTTACGTTGTGACGTTTGGCACACCCAAAGCATTCCTACGGTATCCGGGAGTTGCACAATCTCATGGTCTAAGGAAATGATACTTGACATTAGAAAAGCTTTAGCATACGAACTACACGATCTTTGTGCTAGGCTTAGGATTGGGTCTTGTCCATCACATCATTCTCCTAATGATGTGATCCCGTTATCAACGACATCCAATGTCCATGGTCAGGAAACCGTAACCATCTATTGATCAACGAGCTAGTCAACTAGAGGCTTACTAGGGACATGGTGTTGTCTATGTATCCACACATGTATCTGAGTTTCCTATCAGTACAATTATAGCATGGATAATAAACGATTATCATGAACAAGGAAATATAATAATAATCAATTTATTATTGCCTCTAGGGCATATTTCCAACATGGTCTATCTCTCAACTTGATGTTCAGAACGCTTTTCTCAATGGCGAGTTGCGTGAGGAGGTTTATATGCAGCCACCACCGGGGTACTATGCTCCTGATGGTATGGTCTGTAGACTTCGCCGCTCCCTCTATGGTATCAAACAGGCCCCTCACGCCTGGTTTGAGCGCTTCGCCTCTGTGGTGACTGCCGCTGGTTTCTTGCCCAGTAATCATGATCCTGCGTTGTTTGTTCACACGTCTCCTCGTGGTCGGACTCTTCTCCTTCTCTATGCTGATGACATGATCATCACTGGTGACGACTCTGAGTACATTGCCTTTGTTAAGGCTCGCCTTCGAGACCAGTTTCTCATGACTGGTCTTGGTCCTCTTCGCTATTTTCTTGGGATTGAGATCTCCTCGACCCCTGATGGCTTCTACATCTCCCAAGAAAAATATATTCAGGATCTTCTTGCTCGTGATGCTCTTGGTGATGAGCGCACTGTTGTGACTCCTATGGAGCTCAACGTTCAGCTTCGTGCCTCTGATGGTGACCCTCTTCCTAATCCCACTCACTATCGTCGCCTCGTTGGCAGCCTTGTCTATCTTGCTGTTACGCGTCCTTGTTGGAAATATGCCCTAGAGGCAATAATAAAAGGATTATTATTATATTTCCTTGTTCATGATAATTGTCTATTGCTCATGCTATAATTGTGTTATCCGGAAATCGTAATACATGTGTGAATACATAGACCACAACCTGTTGAAAGTGCGTTATATCGACTAGAGGGGGGTGAATAGGCGATTTTTATGAAAGTCTTCAAAACGTGAGAGTTGTGAAGACAAACAGTGAAGATCATAACTATTACTATGCAGCGGAAGTTAGATTACACTAGGCCAGCCATGGTCATGTATTCAATAGAGTGAAAGCGCAATGACAAACAGCCTCAGTGTAATAAGGATCAGGTGGGAAGAAGTTATGAAGCCAAACAGATCATACATTCATGTTGTGAAGACAAAAGATAAAGCAAGCATGCAATGTCTTCACAATGAATAACTGTAAGTGAAAGGAAGTGAAGATGAAACCAGTGATGCGTTGAAGACAATGATTTGTTGGACCAGTTCCAGTTGCTGTGACAACTGTACGTCTGGTTGGAGCGGCTAGGTATTTAAACCAAAGGACACACAGTCCCAAACACCCAGTCAAGGACACTTAGTCCAAGACACCCAGTCCTCACCGTTTTCTCCTTGAGCTAAGGTCACACAGACCTCGCCCAATCACTCAGGTAAGTCTTCAAGGTAGACTCCCAAACCTTCACAGACTTCGTTCACTGACAATCCACAATTTCTCTTGGATGCTCAGAACGCGACGCCTAACCGTCTGGAGAATGCACAGTTCTCAAGTGTAATAAGTCTTCAGATCACACAGACACGAAGACTTAAGTGATGCCCAATTTGCTCTGGCTCTGGGTGGTTAGGGCTTTTCTCCTCACTGGGAATTTTTCTTTCAAAGGCTTCGAGGTGGGTTGCTCTTAAACGACAAAAGCCGTGCACTGAAATCTGAGCAGCCAACCGTTTATGGTTGTGGGGGGTGGACTATTTATAGCCACTTGGCAACCCGACCTGATCTGTCCGAAATGACCCTGGGTCACTAAGGAACTGACACGTGTACCAACGGTCGAATTTTGAACTCACACGACAACTTTACTTGGGCTACAAGTAAAGCTGACTTGTCTGACTCTGGACAAGATTTTCTCTCAAAGTCTTCGCTCGAAGACATAGGATTTGAATTAGGCATCACTTCAGTCATTTTGACTGGTTCTCTTCGACCCCACTTAACAGTACGGTGGTTCCTATGACACAACATGAATGAAATAAAACTACGAAGGATCTAGGTCTTCGAGTTCCAAAAGCTTCATAGGGAGTCTTCTCCTGTCATTGTCTTCAATATGAATATCTTCATAAACCACCATTGTCTTCAATGTCTTCGTACATTTTTAGGGGTCATCTCTGGTAGTAAAACCGAATCAATGAGGGACTTCTACCTGTGTTTTCCTGCAATTCTCACAAACACATTAGTCCCTCAACTAGGTTTGTCGTCAATACTCCAAAACCAACTAGGGGTGGCACTAGATGCACTTACAATCTCCCCCTTTTTGGTGATTGATGACAAACTAGTTGAAGTTTTCAACGGGAAACATAATTTGTGAAATTGTAAAAGAATTTTCTTCATAAGTTGCAAGGGCTCCCCCTGAAGATGTGCATATAAGTAATTTGCTTCTTGAATGCAAATGCACATGGCAGGTTGTACTTGTGGAGATCCACTTCAACTTATGACAATCCACTATGCATGTGAAAGTATATGAAGATAATGACATGCATAATGGAAAATGGACGTATGTAGAATGAGATGAGTGCGGAATTTATCGTCGCACATGCGGAATTTATCTTCGCAAAACGGAGTGACAAACAGGTAGCAGACGACCATCAAGGCTAAGTGTTACAACTAAATGAAGCAAATGTAGCAAAAGAACGGGAGTTGTAAGCACGAAGCAAAATATAGCAAAATATGAAGGCACCCGCCCATAGTGACCCGCTTGAAGACTATAACCATCATATGCTTCTCCCCCTTTTGTCAGTGATGACCAAAAAGGTTTGAAGACATAGAGGTTTCTACGCGTTCCCAGGCGCAGCAGGGTCGGTGGAGTTGTTTGGCGGCGGTGCAGACGAGCTTGGTGCAGATGCGACGCGCGTTGAAGCAGGTGGAGATGATGTCACGTCGTCTTCTTCTTCAATGATCCGGGCAGACACGGTGGCAGCAGAAGAAGAGAACTCTGACTCTTCAAGTGATGGTGTGCTGCGCATCACCGCTCTTCGTGGAGGCATGGAGTCAAATTTGAAGTGCTCTGTGAAGCCATCCTCATGCAGTTCAGCTTCAGGGCACATCATAGTGAGGCCCTTCCAAGTGCGGCGACAGGTCTCGTGTGTGACAAATGCATTCTTGGTTGCCATATTTCTAATGCGATTGACTTCTTGCATGATGCTTCTCATCTGCCTCTTGAGCTAGTCGTGATGCCTATCTTGCTTTTGGTGAAGAGCCACAAGAAGCTCTCTGTCATTGAGTGTACGAGCGCGCTTCTTGGGTCTCTTTGCAGCTGTGCTGTTGGTGGCTTCAGTTGATGCAGGGGCACGTGTGGTGCCAGCCATTGGATACACTCGGGAGAGAGCTTCAATACCTTCAATATTTTTAGTGAAGCTCTGGTGTTCTGCATTCTGAAGACTTAGTGGTTGCTTGGCCGGCTCTGGATATATTGCTTCAGCAGATGTGTCCATATCTGGCAAAAATATCCTATGATAGCGGGCTGAGGGTTGATAGGAGATTGCAGAGTGAAGCTTGATCAGCCTCATAACCCAAGGAGCATAAAACTTTAATCCAAACAGTTCTGAAGCAGACGCTGCAAATTGACGGATGAAGAGATCCTGTGTATTGAAGCATTTGCCGTGAAGAATGCAGAAGATGAGAGTCTTCATTGCACCATCAATCGTTGCATATCGAGAGTGTCCCTTGACTGGCCAGAGAGTCCGCCTTATGATGTGATATATTGTTCTGGGCAGGTACTCTAAGTCTTCAACGAAGAACTTAGTTGGATAGGGTGCATTTGGAGGAAATGGCTTCATCATTGAGAGCATTTGACTCATATCTGGCTCAGGACGCTGAAATATGCTCTCAATTGCTTCAGCATGGAGTTTGCACCCTTCTTCAAAGAATTCGCCAGGAGTGGGAAGGCCGGTAAGCTCAATTAGATCGAAAGCATTGGCTTCATGATGGATATTTCCTGTCATCCACTCCAGGATCCATGTCTTCGGATCTCTGTTATAGCCTTTGATATGCAAGGTGGCATAGAACTGGAGCAGAACCTCTTCATTCCAGTGCTCTTCGTCAGTGATAAATGGCAGCAAACCCACTTTCTTGAAGCAATCCAGTGCTTCTTCCAGACCAGGCAGACCTGCAACAGCTTCAACCTCAAGGCGCTTGTGAGGAAAGATGCGGCTTTGGTTGTAGAGGATGCATGAATAATAGCTGCGCTGTTGATGGCTCCAGAACCTATCTGATACAATCCGTTCCCTTGAATAAGGGTTCTTGGAGCGGTCGAAAAACGTGTTATCTGCCCTGAAGCAGTTGATGTTGAAGGAACCAGGAGCTGATGCAGGACCTGGGAACCTTGGTAGTCGTGGGATTGGCTTCTGGACCTGGGGCCTGTGCGCAATATGATAGTTGAATTGTGGTCCGGCAGCAGACTCAGGCACAGAATGTTCAGGAGCAGTAGCTTCGGTGTCTTCTGAAGCTGTTGTTGGGGAGGGCTCCACATTTGCTTCGGCGTTGTTTGTGGCAGCCTCAACATTTTCAGCTTCAGGCACGTTCTCCTTGAGAACTGCTTCTTGTTGGTGCGGGGGAGTTGGAGCTTGTGGTATTTCTGCTTGCTCTTCGGCTGATGCAGCCGGAATGTCTTCAGCAGCCTGAGCCCTTGGCCCTTTGCGAAGCCTATGGAATGTAGGCGCTGGTGGAGTTGCAGTGGGTTGGGGCTCATCTTCCTCCTGTGGGCGATCTGCCCATGATGCATTTTGTGTGATTGGCGTCAATGGACGACCAATACTTATCTGTTCGCTTGTCTCAAGCTGAGGAAGGGTTGCATCACCTTGCACATTGTCTTGGAGACCAATGTCTTCAGCAGCATTGGGGTTGGCTGCTGGAATGTCTTCAGCGTGCGGAGCCTCTATGTAAGCAGGCTCATGCACTGTCAACTGACGGTCTGCGTCAGAATAGCGGACGCAGAGTGGTTCAACTATCAGGGGCTCTGTGGGAGCAGCCCGAGATTTCTTGGTCTTGCGCTTCTTGATGATGGGTTCAGAAGGAGAGGCTTCAGAATGTTTTCTCTTCTTAGCTTTAGCCTCTGCAGTCCGTGTCTTCTTGTGCTGTGAGGCGGTTGATCGACTCTTTGGCTTCGAGCCAGTCGTTGCAGCTGGGAAGACAATCGGAGCATCAGGTTCTGACCTTGGCGCTTCAGGTTCGGGCACAGCCGCCTTCTTTTTCTTCTTCGCGGCCATCATGGGGTCAATGCCGGGACGCCCAAGTGCCTTGCGCTTTTCTGCCTCATTGTAGGCTTGCACGCAGCGTTCAGCCAAAGTCTTCATGCGTTCTCGCGAGCCTTGAGCTTTGGCACGCGTTTTCAGGAAGTTCTCTTTCAGCTCGTGCAACATGATCTTGAAGTTTTTTACTTCTTGCACACTGAGCTTGGCCACGTGCTTCTTGAACTGAGCCTTTTCATGATCAATTTTCTGCTTCAGTTCTACAATTCGCTGGGCTATTGCAAGTTCTGAAGCAATTGCACCTTGAAAGGCAACGCTGAGGCCTATGGGTAGCTGCAGATCATTGAAGCTTATGTCTAGTGTGTCAAACCATTCATCGATGAAGTTGTGAATGATGGCGACATCAAACAGAGGCAGATTGTTGAAGATTTCGGCTTCCTCCTTGCTCTTGATGAGCTGCTCAAGAGCATCATCTCCAAGATCTTCATCGCTTGAGAGATCAATGGCTTCGCAGCGCAGAATGTCAGCAGCTGTGAGCTCTTTGCCTGTGTGTGGCTGAGGCTTCTTGGCTTCTTGGGGCTTGGACACTCGTGATAAGCCCTCTGACTGCACACTGGCTTCAGGAGGTGCAATTGCTAAAGGCTTCACTCTTGCGATCTTGGGAGAAGCGGCTGGCTTTGAAGCTTTTGGTGCTTTTGGCTTCTTCTGCTTTGGCTTCGGAGCAGCAGGGGCGTCATCTGACTCAGTATCTGCTGGAGGGTCATTCACAGCAGTCCCTTGGACTAGGATGCGAGTGATGAGGCCTTCAAGATTGGCATACGGCCCGATGATATTGGGATCGGCGTTGCGTGTGCCATCTGCCCTTGGTGAGGAGGGACCAGGGTTGAAGTCAAGCCCAAATTTCTTCTTGTTTATCTTTGCTGACTGTTGTGCAAACTGAAAGTTGCGCTTGAAGAGATTATCATCGCGACACCAGAGAAGTGATGACGGATGTGCCTCAGCTGGTTGTGGTCCTCTCACCATGCATGGATAGAATCCTTGAGCAATGGCTTCGTCTCTGGACTTGGGTACGAGATTTTTGTATAATACATCTCCCCACGGTCTCTTGATGGCGCACTTCTCCGCATATTCCTGAGTGACGAAGCGGTAGTGGAACCATTGCTCTGCCCAATATCTTCGAATCCATTGGATTCGTGTCTTGCGCTAACCATAGCTTTCTTCAGGATCAGTTTTGTACATCTCTGCCAATTCATCAGGCAGATCTTTGGACGTTTCACCACGTCGCTGTCTGCCTCCCTTCCTTGCTGCTGTTTCTGAAGCCATGAATAACTTGGAAGGCTTCAAGATGTTCAAAGGTTTCAAAGGCTTCCTTTTGCAAGAACTGGCTTCAGGCGAGTTGATGTGATGCTGCAAGTACTTTGCAAATGAATGCAGACTATGAGAACCAAAGGATTCTCCCACGGACATGTACCTATGACAGCATTGAGGTGCGAGGGAAGGGGAAGAGGTCATATGCATTCTCAGAAGATTTTGAAGATAAATCGGTTTAGAAGACATTGACCTCATTATGCGAAGACATTCACTTATAGATAAGAAGTTGGTTCCAGATTTGTACGAACCCATAGATCTGTACAAGTGAGGAATCTAACTACTTTATGAAGCACAAGTGAATATACTAGGCATGTTATGAGATGCAGCGAGAGATTTAACTGGTGTGAAGAGAAACTTCTTATGGCAGAAGGTGACTGAACTGTAGGATCAAAAGAAGCTGTAAAAAGAGGTTTTATTTACCACACTTGGAACTGCTAGACGAAGTGAGAGTTGAGACGAGCAGTTCGATCCTCCGTGCCCTAACTTGGCGACGGAAGACACCTACGGCGACGGCGGAGAGAGCGATGTCCGCGGTCGGCGTGAAAACGGCGTCGGAGAGGTTGCGGCAGTGAAGCGCGTCGTCGCCGGCGTCGTCGAGTGCTAGCGGTGGCGCTAGGGTTCGTGCGAGGGTGGAAGAAGGAGATAATGACCGCAGTGAATCATGTATTTATAGGGATAGAGGCGGCACAGCGCTATTACGCAGGTGCCCCTGGCGGTTCGCATTTGAGGCACGCGTGGCCAGTTAGAGGAAGATTGGGATTTGTTCCATGTCCCACGCACGCCTAAATTGTCGGACGGTCGTTCCTGCGCCTAAATTGTCGGACGGTCGTTCCTGCTTCTCCGGATCTTATGTGGAGGAATGAGCATTAAAAACGGACTTTTATGGTTGTCTTAATGTCTTCGGCTGACAAGGACACAGTGAAGACATTCGACAGTTTCAACAGAATGCATATGACTTGGAGAGATAGAGTTTGAGATAGAAAGCATAGAGAGGTTAGGGTCCGATCACATTCACTTAGTTCAAAAGATTCAACCAAGAAGACATAGCTATAAGTGAATGCTGTAGAGGACAGAACATCAGTACATATATATCCATATAATCAACGCAGTGAAGATAATCATGAAGACATATTGAGAATTAAACCAAACCAATTGTGAAGACATTGAGAGGTAACGCCATGAGAGAAACGCTTCAAAATGGAACGTTTGGTGGTGGCGTTACCCACCGTATAGGAAGTATTAGACCCAGACACGGCGCACAATTATCGTGGCGCTCCGAAGTCAAATTCCACATTAATGTATTCACACTTAGAATGTATGTCTTCATTGTTTGAAGATATACGCTACTTCGTGTGTTGCACATCTAAGTCATCAATATGCTTAAGTGTTAGGATGTGTGCCTGATCACAGGACATTTGAGGATTCCAAGATATTTAGCTCACACCGTAACTTGCAAAATCTCTTCTCATCCAAGGGCTTTGTGAAGATATCTGCCAATTGCTCTTCAGTGTTGACGTGTATGATATCAATGTCTTCCTTCACAACATGATCTCTGAGAAAGTGATGACGAATTTCAATGTGCTTTGTCTTCGAGTGCTGAACTGGGTTGTTGGCAATCTTGATGGCGCTTTCGTTGTCGCAGTAAAGTGGCACTTGCTTCAGATGAATGCCATAATCCTTGAGTGTTTGCTTCATCCACAGAAGCTGAGCGCAGCAAGATCCAGCAGCAATGTATTCAGATTCAACAGTGGAGAGTGATACACAGTTCTGCTTCTTTGAAGACCAACATACAAGTGATCGTCCCAGAAAGTGACATGTGCCTGATGTAGACTTGCGATCAACTTTGTCACCAGCATAATCAGCATCCGAAAATCCAACTAAATCAAACTCTGAGCCCTTTGGATACCATAATCCTAGAGTTGGGGTGTGAGCCAAATATCGAAGAATTCGCTTCACAGCTAAGTGATGCGACTCCTTTGGTGTCGCATGAAATCGAGCACACATGCAAACACTAAGCATGATATCTGGCCTAGATGCACATAAATAAAGCAAAGACCCAATCATGGAGCAGTATACCTTTTGATCGAACTCTTTACCATTGTCGTCGGGACCCAGATGATGCTTGGCTGGCATTGGTGTTGTGAAGCCTTTGCAGTCTTGCATACCGAACTTCTTCAGGCACTCTTTAAGATATTTCTCTTGAGATATGAAGATGCCGTTGCGTTGTTGCCGTATTTGAAGACCGAGAAAGAACTTCAGTTCCCCCATCATGGACATCTGATATTGCTCTTGCATCATGTATCCAAACTCTTCACTATACTTCTGATTGGTGCAGCCGAAGATAATGTCATCCACATATATTTGGCACACAAATAGTTCACCATCATATGTCTTCGTGAAAAGAGTGGGATCCAGGGAACCAGGTATGAAGCCTTTGCTTTTCAGAAAGTACTTGAGTGTATCATACCAGGCCCTAGGGGCTTGTTTGAGGCCATACAGTGCCTTGTTGAGCTTGTATACCATATCAGGATGTTTTGGATTTTCAAAGCCAGGTGGTTGTGCAACATACACTTCTTCTTCAATCTTGCCATTGAGAAAGGCACTCTTCACATCCATCTGATAGAGAAGTATGTTATGATGATTTGCATAGGCCAGCAGTATGCGTATGGCTTCAAGCCTAGCCACAGGAGCAAATGTTTCATCGAAGTCAATGCCCTCCACTTGAGTATATCCTTGAGCAACTAGACGAGCTTTGTTTCTGACAACTTGACCATGCTCATCTTGCTTGTTGCGGTATATCCATTTGGTGCCTATTATGTTGTGCTTCCGTGGATCAGGACGCTTAACCAGTTCCCATACATTATTCAGCTCAAACTGTTGAAGCTCTTCTTGCATAGCTTGAATCCATTCAGGTTCCATGAAGGCTTCTTCAACTTTCTTGGGTTCTGATATTGAGACGAATGCGAAATGCCCACAGAAGTTTGTTAGCTGAGTTGCCCTTGAACGAGTGAGTGGACCAGGTGCATTTATGCTGTCCAGTATTTTGTCAATTTGTACTTCATTTGCAACACGAGGGTGTGTGGGGCGAAGACTTTGCTCTTGCTGATCTATGTGGTCATTTGAAGGTATATCTTCAGGCTGAGCATTGTCTTCATGTGGATCAGGTGCTAAGATGATAAGTTCTTCTTCAGGTTGAGCTTCAGAAGGTACAATTTCTCCAGTTCCCATAAGCTTGATTGATTCATTTGCTGGAACTTCATCTAGCACATTTGGCAATTGCTCTCTTTGTGATCCATTGGTTTCATCAAACCGCACATCCACTGTTTCAACCACTTTGTAGTGGTAGAGGTTGAAGACTCTGTAGGAGTGCGAATCCTTTCCATATCCAAGCATGAAGCCCTCATGTGCTTTTGGTGCAAACTTTGAGTTGTGGTGTGGGTCCTTGATCCAGCATTTTGCGCCAAATACTCTGAAATAACTGACATTTGGCTTCTTGCCAGTTAGGAGTTCATAGGATGTCTTGTTTAGAAGCTTGTGAAGATAAACACGATTGATTGTATGGCATGCAGTATCAATGGCTTCAGTCCAGAATTTTCTTGGAGTCTTGTATTCATCTAGCATTGTTCTGGCCATCTCAATGAGTGTTCTGTTCTTGCGTTCGACGACGCCATTCTGCTGTGGTGTGTATGGAGCTGAGAATTCATGTGTGATGCCCAAGGTATCCAGATATGTATCAAGGCCAGTGTTCTTGAATTCAGTGCCATTGTCACTTCTGATGTGCTTTATCTTGGCGCCAAAATTGTTCATAGCTCGATTTGTGAAGCGTCTGAAGACATCCTGCACTTCAGTCTTGTAAAGGATTATGTGCACCCAAGTATATCTAGAATAATCATCAACAATTACGAAGCCATAGAGGCATGCAGAAGTAGTAAAAGTTGAGTAGTGAGTGGGACCGAAAAGATCCATGTGAAGCAGTTCGAAGGGTTGAGTAGTGGTCATGATTGTCTTCGAAGGATGTTTTGCCCTTGTCATCTTCCCTGCTTCACAGGCCCCGCATAAGTGATCTTTCTTGAACTTCACGCCTTCGATGCCTATGACGTGCTTTTTCTTCGCAAGGGTGTGGAGGTTCCTCATGCCAGCATGCCCAAGCCTTCGATGCCAAAGCCAGCATTCTGAAGCTTTTGCAAAAAGACATACTGCAAGTTGTGGTCCTGCTGAGAAATCTACCACATACAAATCACCTTTCCTATACCCTTCAAACACTAGAGATTTGTCAGATTCCATTAGCACCAGGCAGCGATATTTGCCAAACATTACAATCATATTCAAATCGCAAAGCATTGCGACAGACATTAAGTTGAAGCCAAGGGATTCAACAAGCATGACTTTATCCATGTGTTGATCCTTTGAGATTGCAACTCTACCTAGACCCAATACCTTACTTTTACCAGTGTCAGCGAATGTAATGTGGCTCTTGTCGGATGGACGTAAAGTTGAGTCCATAAGAAGGCTTCTTCTGCCAGTCATGTGATTTGTACACCCACTGTCAATAATCCACTCTGAAGACTTTGAAGTCGCTGGTATCGTACCCTACAGTGCAGTTAGGGGGATAGGCTTCACGAAGAGTGTTGTGAAGCATAAACATTTGGCGAACCAGTGGGTTATGAAAACTTAGATCCAGATTAGGACTAATGGGGAGAGTAGCATGCGATTCAGGAACGAAGTACATAATGATGCCATTTGGGCAGTTTATCTTGCGCCCCACAAGATTTTTATGGTCCCCAGCAATAGCATCAGAAGATTTTGTTTTTGTGATGGAGACCTTTCCCTGCAAAAAAAAAAGGTTAAGCTTTCTTAACCACCCACATCTTCAAGGGTGGCTTAGAAGCTATGAGTCTAAGAGCAGCATCTGAGAATTTTGGCTTTGAAGCCTTAGCAAACAGTCTAGCAGGGGGACAATAATACTCATAGGAATAAGCAGAATAATTTTTGGTCATATGAACATGACGGTTCGATGAACCACTCTCATATTCATATGCCTGAGTATGGTTCCCCTGCAAAACATTTGCGTTAGTGCGACTCAGGTGAGTTCCCTGTTTGTATGAAGCATTTGGACCATATGAAACCTTTGGTCTGAGGTTTGTCTTCTTCAAGTGAGGTGTCATGAAGACATTCACAGGAAGATTTTCCAGACATGTTTTCGGAACCCAGATCTTCTTCATAGGCGGTCCATTCCTGCAGTTAGTACCAATGTACCTGGCAAACACTTCACCATTCTGATTCTTAAACAGCTTATAGTTTGCATCAAAGGATTCATCAATGATCATTGGGTTAGCACAAGTGAAGCCAGATAAATTGGATGGATCTGCTGAAAGTTCCTTTGCAGCAACCCACGTAGTTTTGGGGTACTGCTCAGGTTTCCAGTAAGACCCATCTGCATTAATTTTCCTCACGAACCCAACACCCTCTTTCCTAGGGTTTCGGTTCAGAATCTGCTTCTTAAGGACATCACATAATGTCTAATGCCCTTTCAGACTTTTGTACATCCCTGTTTCAAGCAATGTCTTCAACCTAGCATTCTCATCAGCAATAGCAGTGGTATCCTCAGCAGAGGGGTTAGTTACCACATCAACAGTTGAAGATATTGAAACAGTAGTAGCAGTGGAACATTCAGCAACAGAAGCAGCATTATCACGCTCAATGCATTTAAGACATGGTGGTTCAAATCCTTCCTGAGCGGGATTGATCTGTTCAGCGCGAAGTGACTCGTTTTCCTTTTGAAGATCTTCATGAGCCACCCTCAATTTCTCAAGTTCTTGCTTCCTTTGAAGATAATCATAGGAAAGCTTTTCATGAGTTGTCGAGAGAGTATCATGACGATCTTCAAGTTCCTGATACTTAACGTGAAGGTTTTTTATGTCTTCAATTAAGGATTCAGATCGAGTCATTTCAGCACCCAACAGATCATCGCTTCTGTCTAACAATTTTTGAATATGTTCCATAGCTTTCTGTTGTTCAGTTGCAATTTTAGCAAGTGTTTTGTAGCTAGGTTTTGAATCACATTCAGAGTCATCGTCACTAGATGTTTCATAGCGAGTTGTGCGTGTGATTACCTTGGCACCGCGTGCCATGAAGCAGTAGGTAGGAGTGGAGTCGTTCTTGTCATTTGCGTCTGTGTCGGTGATGCAGTCATTGTCTTCAGTATTCAAGATGGACTTGGCGACGTATGTTGTAGCCAGACTCGCAATGCCAGAATCAGACTCCTCCTCAGACTCCACCTCTGCCTCCTCAGAGGCGGACTCCTCCTCTGAATCCATCTCCTTTCCAACAAACGCACGTGCCTTGCCAGATGAGCTCTTCTTGTGTGATGAAGACCTTGATGAAGTTTTGGAAGAAGACTTTGAGTATTTCTTCATCTTCTTGTCGTCAGAATCATATTCCTTGCTCTTCTTCTTCCTTCTGTTCTCATTGTCCCACTGTGGACACTCAGAGATGAAGTGTCCAGTTTTCTTGCACTTGTGACATGTTTTCTTCTTGTAGTCATGAGCAGAAGCTTCATCATTCCTTGAGCTTGATCGTGAAGATTTCCTGAAGCCTTTCTTCTTAGTGAATTTTTGGAACTTCTTCACTAGCATTGCAAGTTCTCTTCCAATGTCTTCAGGATCATCAGAACTGCAGTCAGATTCTTCTTCAGATGAGGAGACAGCTTTTGCCTTCAAGGCACGAGTTCGCCCATAGTTTGGACCGTAGATATCTCTTTTCTCAGAAAGCTGAAACTCATGTGTGTTGAGCCTCTCAAGTATGTCAGACGGATCGAGTGTCTTGAAATCAGGACGTTCTTGAATCATCAGGGCCAGAATGTCAAACGAACTATCAAGTGATCTCAGCAGCGTCTTGACGATTTCATGTTTGGTGATCTCAGTAGCGCCGAGGGCTTGAAGTTCATTTGTGATGTCAGTGAGCCGATCAAAGGTGTGCTGGACATTCTCATTGTCATTTCGTTTGAAGCGGTTGAAGAGATTGCGAAGGACACTGATTCTTTGATCTCTCTGGGTTGATATGCCTTCATTAACTTTGGAGAGCCAATCCCAGACCAGTTTGGATGTCTTCAAGGCACTCACACGGCCATACTATCCTTTGGTCAGATGACCACAAATGATATTCTTGGCAGTAGAGTCCAGTTGAACGAACTTCTTGACATCAGCAGCAGTGACACCTTCTCCAGCCTTGGGAACGCCGTTTTCGACGACATACCATAGGTCGACGTCAATGGCTTCAAGATGCATGCGCATCTTATTCTTCCAGTAGGGATATTCAGTTCCATCGAAGACGGGACAAGCAGCGGACTTTGATTATCCCTGCAGTCGACATAGCTAAAACTCCAGGTGGTTAAACCGAATCACACAGAACAAGGGAGCACCTTGCTCTGATACCAATTGAAAGTGCGTTATATCGACTAGAGGGGGGGTGAATAGGCGATTTTTATGAAAGTCTTCAAAACGTGAGAGTTGTGAAGACAAACAGTGAAGATCATGCCTATTACTATGCAGCGGAAGTTAGATTACACTAGGCCAGCCATGGTCATGTATTCAATAGAGTGAAAGCGCAATGACAAACAGCCTCAGTGTAATAAGGATCAGGTGGGAAGAAGTTATGAAGCCAAACAGATCATACATTCATGTTGTGAAGACAAAAGATAAAGCAAGCATGCAATGTCTTCACAATGAATAACTGTAAGTGAAAGGAAGTGAAGATGAAACCAGTGATGCGTTGAAGACAATGATTTGTTGGACCAGTTCCAGTTGCTGTGACAACTGTACGTCTGGTTGGAGCGGCTAGGTATTTAAACCAAAGGACACACAGTCCCGAACACCCAGTCAAGGACACTTAGTCCAAGAAACCCAGTCCTCACCGTTTTCTCCTTGAGCTAAGGTCACACAGACCTCGCCCAATCACTCAGGTAAGTCTTCAAGGTAGACTCCCAAACCTTCACAGACTTCGTTCCCAAGGCGCAGCAGGGTCGGTGGAGTTGTTTGGCGGCGGTGCAGACGAGCTTGGTGCAGATGCGACGCGCGTTGAAGCAGGTGGAGATGATGTCACGTCGTCTTCTTCTTCAATGATCCGGGCAGACACGGTGGCAGCAGAAGAAGAGAACTCTGACTCTTCAAGTGATGGTGTGCTGCGCATCACCGCTCTTCGTGGAGGCGTGGAGTCAAATTTGAAGTGCTCTGTGAAGCCATCCTCATGCAGTTCAGCTTCAGGGCACATCATAGTGAGGCCCTTCCAAGTGCGGCGACAGGTCTCGTGTGTGACAAATGCATTCTTGGTTGCCATATTTCTAATGCGATTGACTTCTTGCATGATGCTTCTCATCTGCCTCTTGATCCAGTCGTGATGCCTATCTTGCTTTTGGTGAAGAGCCACAAGAAGCTCTCTGTCATTGAGTGTACGAGCGCGCTTCTTGGGTCTCTTTGCAGCTGTGCTGTTGGTGGCTTCAGTTGATGCAGGGGCACGTGTGGTGCCAGCCATTGGATACACTCGGGAGAGAGCTTCAATACCTTCAATATTTTTAGTGAAGCTCTGGTGTTCTGCATTCTGAAGACTTAGTGGTTGCTTGGCCGGCTCTGGATATATTGCTTCAGCAGATGTGTCCATATCTGGCAAAAATATCCTATGATTGCGGGCTGAGGGTTGATAGGAGATTGCAGAGTGAAGCTTGATCAGCCTCATAACCCAAGGAGCATAAAACTTTAATCCAAACAGTTCTGAAGCAGACGCTGCAAATTGACGGATGAAGAGATCCTGTGTATTGAAGCATTTGCCGTGAAGAATGCAGAAGATGAGAGTCTTCATTGCACCATCAATCGTTGCATATCGAGAGTGTCCCTTGACTGGCCAGAGAGTCCGCCTTATGATGTGATATATTGTTCTGGGCAGGTACTCTAAGTCTTCAACGAAGAACTTAGTTGGATAGGGTGCATTTGGAGGAAATGGCTTCATCATTGAGAGCATTTGACTCATATCTGGCTCAGGACGCTGAAATATGCTCTCAATTGCTTCAGCATGGAGTTTGCACCCTTCTTCAAAGAATTCGCCAGGAGTGGGAAGGCCGGTAAGCTCAATTAGATCGAAAGCATTGGCTTCATGATGGATATTTCCTGTCATCCACTCCAGGATCCATGTCTTCGGATCTCTGTTATAGCCTTTGATATGCAAGGTGGCATAGAACTGGAGCAGAAGCTCTTCATTCCAGTGCTCTTCGTCAGTGATAAATGGCAGCAAACCCACTTGCTTGAAGCAATCCAGTGCTTCTTCCAGACCAGGCAGACCTGCAACAGCTTCAACCTCAAGGCGCTTGTGAGGAAAGATGTGGCTTTGGTTGTAGAGGATGCATGAATAATAGCTGCGCTGTTGATGGCTCCAGAACCTATCTGATACAATCCGTTCCCTTGAATAAGGGTTCTTGGAGCGGTCGAAAAACGTGTTATCTGCCCTGAAGCAGTTGATGTTGAAGGAACCAGGAGCTGATGCAGGACCTGGGAACCTTGGTAGTCGTGGGATTGGCTTCTGGACCTGGGGCCTGTGCGCAATATGATAGTTGAATTGTGGTCCGGCAGCAGACTCAGGCACAGAATGTTCAGGAGCAGTAGCTTCGGTGTCTTCTGAAGCTGTTGTTGGGGAGGGCTCCACATTTGCTTCGGCGTTGTTTGTGGCAGCCTCAACATTTTCAGCTTCAGGCACGTTCTCCTTGAGAACTGCTTCTTGTTGGTGCGGGGGAGTTGGAGCTTGTGGTATTTCTGCTTGCTCTTCGGCTGATGCAGCCGGAATGTCTTCAGCAGCCTGAGCCCTTGGCCCTTTGCGAAGCCTATGGAATGTAGGCGCTGGTGGAGTTGCAGTGGGTTGGGGCTCATCTTCCTCCTGTGGGCGATCTGCCCATGATGCATTTTGTGTGATTGGCGTCAATGGACGACCAATACTTATCTGTTCGCTTGTCTCAAGCTGAGGAAGGGCTGCATCACCTTGCACATTGTCTTGGAGACCAATGTCTTCAGCAGCATTGGGGTTGGCTGCTGGAATGTCTTCAGCGTGCGGAGCCTCTATGTAAGCAGGCTCATGCACTGTCAACTGACGGTCTGCGTCAGAATAGCGGACGCAGAGTGGTTCAACTATCAGGGGCTCTGTGGGAGCAGCCCGAGATTTCTTGGTCTTGCGCTTCTTGATGATGGGTTCAGAAGGAGAGGCTTCAGAATGTTTTCTCTTCTTAGCTTTAGCCTCTGCAGTCCGTGTCTTCTTGTGCTGTGAGGCGGTTGATCGACTCTTTGGCTTCGAGCCAGTCGTTGCAGCTGGGAAGACAATCGGAGCATCAGGTTCTGACCTTGGCGCTTCAGGTTCGGGCACAGCCGCCTTCTTTTTCTTCTTCGCGGCCATCCTGGGGTCAATGCCAGGACGCCCAAGTGCCTTGCGCTTTTCTGCCTCATTGTAGGCTTGCACGCAGCGTTCAGCCAAAGTCTTCATGCGTTCTCGCGAGCCTTGAGCTTTGGCACGCGTTTTCAGGAAGTTCTCTTTCAGCTCGTGCAACATGATCTTGAGGTTTTTTACTTCTTGCACACTGAGCTTGGCCACGTGCTTCTTGAACTGAGCCTTTTCATGATCAATTTTCTGCTTCAGTTCTACAATTCGCTGGGCTATTGCAAGTTCTGAAGCAATTGCACCTTGAAAGGCAACGCTGAGGCCTATGGGTAGCTGCAGATCATTGAAGCTTATGTCTGGTGTGTCAAACCATTCATCGATGAAGTTGTGAATGATGGCGACATCAAACAGAGGAAGATTGTTGAAGATTTCGGCTTCCTCCTTGCTCTTGATGAGCTGCTCAAGAGCATCATCTCCAAGATCTTCATCGCTTGAGAGATCAATGGCTTCGCAGCGCAGAATGTCAGCAGCTGTGAGCTCTTTCCCTGTGTGTGGCTGAGGCTTCTTGGCTTCTTGGGGCTTGGACACTCGTGATAAGCCCTCTGACTGCACACTGGCTTCAGGAGGTGCAGTTGCTAAAGGCTTCACTCTTGCGATCTTGGGAGAAGCGGCTGGCTTTGAAGCTTTTGGTGCTTTTGGCTTCTTCTGCTTTGGCTTCGGAGCAGCAGGGGCGTCATCTGACTCAGTATCTGCTGGAGGGTCATTCACAGCAGTCCCTTGGACTAGGATGCAAGTGATGAGGCCTTCAAGATTGGCATACGGCCCGATGATATTGGGATCGGCGTTGCGTGTGCCATCTGCCCTTGGTGAGGAGGGACCAGGGTTGAAGTCAAGCCCAAATTTCTTCTTGTTTATCTTTGCTGACTGTTGTGCAAACTGAAAGTTGCGCTTGAAGAGATTATCATCGCGACACCAGAGAAGTGATGACGGATGTGCCTCAGCTGGTTGTGGTCCTCTCACCATGCATGGATAGAAGCCTTGAGCAATGGCTTCGTCTCTGGACTTGGGTACGTGATTTTTGTATAATACATCTCCCCACGGTCTCTTGATGGCGCACTTCTCCGCATATTCCTGAGTGACGAAGCGGTAGTGGAACCATTGCTCTGCCCAATATCTTCGAATCCATTGTTTTCGTGTCTTGCGCTGACCATAGCTTTCTTCAGGATCAGTTTTGTACATCTCTGCCAATTCATCAGGCAGATCTTTGGACGTTTCACCACGTCGCTGTCTGCCTCCCTTCCTTGCTGCTGTTTCTGAAGCCATGAATAACTTGGAAGGCTTCAAGATGTTCAAAGGTTTCAAAGGCTTCCTTTTGCAAGAACTGGCTTCAGGCGAGTAAAGTGACTTGACGGTAACGGGATTGAACGAGGTATTGGGATACCGACGATCGAATCTCAGGCAAGTAACGTACCGATTGACAAAGGGAATTGTATACGGGGTTACTTGAATCCTCGACATCGTGGTTCATCCGATGAGATCATCGAGGAGCATGTGGGAGCCAACATGGGTATCCAGATCCCGCTGTTGGTTATTGACCGAAGAGTCGTCTCGGTCATGTCTGCGTGTCTCCCGAACCCGTAGGGTCTACACACTTAAGGTTCGGTGACGCTAGGGTTGTAGAGATATTAGTATGCAGCAACCCGAAATTTGTTCGGAGTCCCGGATGAGATCCCGGATGTCACGAGGAGTTCCGGAATGGTCCGGAGGTGAAGAATTATATATAGGAAGTGCAGTTTCGGCCATCGGGAAGGATTCGGAGTCACCGGTATTGTACCGGGACCACCGGATGGGTCCCGGGGGTCCACCGGGTGTGGCCACCCATCCCGGAGGGCCCCGTGGGCTAAAGTGGTGAGGAGAACCAGGCCCTAGTGGGCTGGTGCGCCCCCCCCTTGGGCCACCCCTGCGCCTAGGGTTGGGAACCCTAGGGTGGGGGGGGGGGCTCCACTTGCCTTGGGGGGAAAGCCTCCCCCTGCCCCCCCCAAGGAGATCCCATCTCCTAGGGCCGGCGCCCCCCAGGGGGCCTATATAAAGGGGGGGAGGGAGGGCAGTCGCACCCCAAGTTTTGGCGCCTCCCTCTCCCCTGCTACACCTCTCCCTCTCACAGAAGCTCGGCGAAGCCCTGCTACGATTACTGCTGCATCCACCACCACACTATCGTGCTGCTGGATCTCCATCAACCTCTCCTTCCCTTGCTGGATCAAGAAGGAGGAGACGTCTTCCCCAACCGTACGTGTGTTGAACGCGGAGGTGCCGTCCGTTCGGCACTTGGTCATCGGTGATTTGGATCACGGTGAGTACGACTCCATCATCCCCGTTCTCTTGAACGCTTCCGCTCGCGATCTACAAGGGTATGTAGATGCACTCTCCTCTCGTTGCTAGTTGACTCCATAGATTGATCTTGGTGAAACGTAGGAATTTTTTTTGTTTTCTGCAACGTTCTCCAACAGTGGCATCATGAGCTAGCTCTATGCGTAGTTCTCTTTGCACGAGTAGAACACAAATTTTTTGTGGGCGTAGATGTTGTCAACCTTCTTGCCACTACTAGTCTTATTTTGCTTCAGCGGTATTGTGGGATGAAGCGGCCCGAACCGACCTTACACGTACGCTTACGTGAGACAGGTTCCATCGACTGACATGCACAAGTTGCACAAGGTGGCTAGCGGGTGTCTGTCTCTCCCACTTTAGTTGGAGCGGATTCGACGAAAAGGGTCCTTATGAAGGGTAAATAGAAGTTGGCAAATCACGTTGTGGTTTTCACGTAGGTAAGAAAACGTTCTTGCTAGAACCCTATTGCAGCCACGTAAAACATGCAACAACAATTAGAGGGCGTCTAACTTGTTTTTGCAGCAAGTGCTTTGTGATGTGATATGGCCAAAAGTTGTGATGCATGATATATGTGATGTATGAGATGATCATGTTATTGTAATTGGAATCACGACTTGCATGTCGATGAGTATGACAACCGGCAGGAGCCATAGGAGTTGTCTTAATTTATTTATGACCTGCGTGTCAACATAAACGTCATGTAATTACTTTACTTTATTGCTAAAGCGTTAGCCATAGTAGTAGAAGTAATAGTTGACGTGACAACTTCATGAATACACGATGATGGAGATCATGGTGTCATGCCGGTGACGAAGATGATCATGGCGCCCCAAAGATGGAGATCAAAAGGAGCCATATGATATTGGCCATATCATGTCACTATTTGATTGCATGTGATGTTTATCATGTTTATGCTTCTTATTTACTTAGAAACGACGGTAGTAAATAAGATGATCCCTCACAATAAATTTCAAGAAAGTGTTCCCCCTAACTGTGCACCGTTGCAAAAGTTCGTTGTTCCGAAGCACCACGTGATGATCGGGTGTGATAGGTTCTAACGTTCGCATACAACGGGTGTAAGCCAGATTTACACACGCAATACACTTAGGTTGACTTGACGAGCCTAGCATGTACAGACATGGCCTCGGAACACAAGAGACCGAAAGGTCGAACATGAGTCGTATGGAAGATACGATCAACATGGAGATGTTCACCGATGATGACTAGTCCGTCTCACATGATGATCGGACACAGCCTAGTTGAGTCAGATCATGTAACACTTAGATGACGAGAGGGATGTCTAATCTGAGTGGGAGTTCATTAAATAATTTGATTAGATGAACTTAATTATCATGAACTTAGTCTAAATAAACTTTGCAATATGTCTTGTAGATCAAATGGCCCACGCTAATGTCAACCTCAACTTCAACGCGTTCCTAGAGAAAACCAAGCTGAAAGATGATGGCAGCAACTATACGGACTGGGTCCGGAACCTGAGGATCATCCTCATAGCTGCCAGGAAACAATATGTCCTAGAAGCTCCGCTAGGTGAAGCGCCCATCCCAGAGAACCAAGACGTTATGAATGCTTGGCAGCAGCGTGCTGATGATTACTCCCTCGTTCAGTGCGGCATGCTTTACAGCTTAGAACCAGGGCTCCAAAAGCGTTTTGAGAAGCACGGAGCATATGAGATGTTCGAAGAGCTGAAAATGATTTTCCAAGCTCATGCCCGAGAGATATGAAGTCTCCGGCAAGTTCTACAGTTGTAAGATGGAGGAAAATAGTTCTGTCAGTGAGCACATACTCAAAATGTCTGGGTTACACAACCGCTTGTCCCAGCTGGACATTAACCTCCCGGACGAGGCGGTCATTGACAGAATCCTTCAGTCGCTCCCACCTAGCTACAAGAGCTTTGTGATGAACTACAATATGCAGGGGATGGAAAAGACCATTCCTGAGGTGTATTCAATGCTAAAATCAGCAGAGGTAGAAATCAAAAAGGAACATCAAGTGTTGATGGTGAATAAAACCACTAAGTTCAAGAAAGGCAAGGGGAAGAAGAACTTCAAGAAGGACGGCAAGGAAGTTGCCACGCCCGGTAAGCCAGCTACCGGGAAGAAGTCAAAGAATGGACCTAGGCCTGAGACTGAGTGTTTTTATTACAAGGGAAAGGGACACTGGAAGCGGAACTACCCCAAATACTTAGCAAACAAGAAGGCCGGCAACACTAAAGGTATATGTGATATACATGTAATTGATGTGTACATTACCAGTACGTAGTAGCTCCTAGGTATTTGATACCGGTGCGGTTGCTCATATTTGTAACTCAAAACAGGAGCTGCGGAATAAACGAAGACTAGCGAAGGACGAGGTGACGATGCGCGTCAGGAATGGTTCCAAGGTCGATGTGATCGCCGTCGGCACGCTACCTCTACATTTACCTACGGGATTAGTTTTAAACCTCAATAATTGTTATTTAGTGCCAGCTTTGAGCATGAACATTGTATCTGGATCTCGTTTAATGCGAGATGGCTACTCATTTAAATCCGAGAATAATGGTTGTTCTATTTATATGAGAGATATGTTTTATGGTCATGCCCCGTTGGTGAATGGATTATTCTTAATGAATCTCGAACGTAATGTTACACATATTCATAGTGTGAATATCAAAAGATGTAAGGTTGATAATGATAGTCCCACATACTTGTGGCACTGCCACCTTGGTCACATAGGTGTCAAACGCATGAAGAAGCTCCATACAGATGGACTTTTGGAGTCTCTTGATTTCGAATCATTTGACACATGCGAACCATGCCTCATGGGGAAGATGACCAAGACTCCGTTCTCCGGAACAATGGAGCGAGCAACCAACTTATTGGAAATCGTACATACTGATGTGTGCGGTCCAATGAGTGTTGAGGCTCGCGGTGGCTATCGTTATGTTCTCACTCTCACTGATGACTTGAGTAGATATGGGTATGTCTACTTAATGAAACACAAGTCTGAGACCTTTGAAAAGTTCAAGGAATTTCAGAGTGAGGTTGAGAATCAACGTAACAGAAAAATCAAGTTCTTACGATCAGATCGTGGGGGAGAATATTTAAGTCACGAATTTGATACGCACTTAAGGAAACGTGGAATCGTTTCACAACTCACGCCGCCTGGAACACCTCAGCGTAACGGTGTGTCCGAACGTCGTAATCGCACTCTATTGGATATGGTGCGATCTATGATGTCACTCACTGATTTACCACTATCATTTTGGGGATACGCTCTAGAGACAGCTACATTCACTTTAAATAGGGCACCGTCTAAATCCGTTGAGACGACACCGTATGAATTATGGTTTGGGAAGAAACCTAAGCTGTCGTTTCTAAAAGTTTGGGGATGCGATGCTTATGTCAAGAAACTTCAACCTGAAAAGCTCGAACCCAAGTCGGAAAAATGCGTCTTCATAGGATACCCTAAGGAAACCATTGGGTATACCTTCTACCTCAGATCCGAAGGCAAGATCTTTGTTGCCAAGAACGGGTCCTTTCTAGAGAAAGAGTTTCTCTCGAAAGAAGTAAGTGGGAGGAAAGTGGAACTTGATGAAGTATTACCTCTTGAACCGGAGAGTAGCGCAGATCAAGAAAATGTTTCTGTGGTGCCTCCACCGATTAGAGAGGAGGTGAATGATGATGATCGTGAAACTTCAGATCGAGTTGCTACTGAACTTCGTAGGTCCACAAGGACACGTTCCACACCAGAGTGGTACGGCAACCCTGTCCTGGAAATCATGTTGTTAGACAACGGTGAACCTTTGAACTATGAAGAAGCAATGGCGGGCCTAGATTCCAACAAATGGCTTGAAGCCATGCAATCCGGGATAGGATCCATGTATGAAAACAAAGTATGGACTTTGACAGACTTGCCCGATGATCGGCGAGCGATAGAGAATAAATGGATCTTTAAGAAGAAGACGGACGCGGATGGTAATGTTACCATCTATAAAGCTCGACTTGTCGCTAAGGGTTATCGACAAGTTCAAGGGGTTGACTACGATGAGACCTTCTCACCCGTAGCGAAGCTGAAGTCCGTCCGAATCTTGTTAGCAATTGCCGCATACTATGATTATGAGATATGGCAAATGGACGTCAAAACGGCATTCCTCAATGGCTTTCTTAAGGAAGAATTGTATGTGATGCAGCCGGAAGGTTTTGTCGATCCTCAGAATGCTAACAAGGTATGCAAGCTCCAATCTTCTATTTATGGGCTGGTGCAACCATCTCGGAGTTGGAACATTCGCTTTGATGAAATGATCAAAGCGTTTGGGTTTATGCAGACTTATGGAGAAGCCTGCGTTTATAAGAAAGTGAGTGGGAGATCTGTAGCATTTATCATATTATATGTGGATGACATACTCTTGATGGGAAATGATATAGAACTTTTGGACAGCATTAAGGCCTATTTGAATAAGTGTTTTTCAATGAAGGACCTTGGAGAAGCTGCTTATATATTAGGCATCAAGATCTATAGAGATAGATCAAGACGCCTCATAGGTCTTTCACAAAGCACATACCTTGATAAGATATTGAAGAAGTTCAATATGGTTCAGTCCAAGAAGGGGTTCTTGCCTGTGTTGCAAGGTGTGAAATTGAGCTCAGCTCAATGTCCGACCACGGCAGAAGATAGAGAAAAGATGAGTGTCATCCCCTATGCCTCAGCCATAGGGTCTATCATGTACGCCATGCTGTGTACCAGACCTGATGTAAACCTTGCCGTAAGTTTGGTAGGAAGGTACCAAAGTAATCCCGGCAGGAACACTGGACAGCGGTCAAGAATATCCTGAAGTACCTGAAAAGGACTAAGGACATGTTTCTCGTATATGGAGGTGACGAAGAGCTCGTCGTAAAGGGTTACGTCGACGCTAGCTTAAACATAGATCTGGATGACTCCAAGTCACAAACCGGATACGTGTTTATTTTGAATGGTGGGGCAGTAAGCTGGTGCAGTTGCAAGCAAAGCGTCGTGGCGGGATCTACATGTGAAGCGGAATACATGGCAGCCTCGGAAGCAGCGCATGAAGCAATCTGGATGAAGGAGTTCATCACCGACCTAGGAGTCATACCCAATGCGTCGGGGCCGATCGCTCTCTTCTGTGACAACACTGGAGCTATTGCCCTTGCCAAGGAGCCCAGATTTCACAAGAAGACCAGGCACATCAAGCGTCGCTTCAACTCCATTCGTGAAAATGTTCAAGATGGAGACATAGATATTTGTAAAGTACATATGGATCTGAATGCCGCAGATCCATTGACTAAACCTCTCCCTAGGGCAAAACATGATCAACACCAGAACTCTATGGGTGTTTGATTCATCACAATGTAACTAGATTATTGACTCTAGTGCAAGTGGGAGACTGTTGGAAATATGCCCTAGAGGCAATAATAAAAGGATTATTATTATATTTCCTTGTTCATGATAATTGTCTACTGTTCATGCTATAATTGTGTTATTCGGAAATCGTAATACATGTGTGAATACATAGACCACAACCTGTCCCTAGTGAGCCTCTAGTTGACTAGCTCGTTGATCAATAGATAGTCATGGTTTCCTGACTATGGGCATTGGATGTCATTGATAATGGGATCACATCATTAGGAGAATGATGTGATGGACAAGACCCAATCCTAAGCCTAGCACAAGATCGTGTAGTTCGTTTGCTAAAGCTTTTCCAATGTTAAGTATCATTTCCTTAGACCATGAGATCGTGTAACTACCGGATGCCGTAGGAGTGCTTTGGGTGTGCCAAACGTCACAACGTAACTGGGTGACTATAAAGGTATACTACAGGCATCCCCGAAAGCATCTGTTGGGTTGACACGGATCGAGACTGGGATTTGTCACTCCGTATGACGGAGAGGTATCTCTGGGCCCACTCGGTAATGCATCATCATAATGAGCTCAATGTGACCAAGAATTTGGTCACGGGATCATGCATTACGGTACGAGTAAATTGACTTGCCGGTAACGGGATTGAACGAGGTATTGGGATACCGACGATCGAATCTCGGGCAAGTAACGTACCGATTGACAAAGGGAATTGTATACGGGATTACTTGAATCATCGACATCATGGTTCATCTGATGAGATCATCGAGGAGCATGTGGGAGCCAACATGGGTATCCAGATCCCGCTGTTGGTTATTGACTGGAGAGTCGTCTCGGTCATGTCTGCGTGTCTCCCGAACCCGCAGGGTCTACACACTTAAGGTTCGGTGACGCTAGGGTTGTAGAGATATTAGTATGCAGCAACCCGAAAGTTGTTCGGATTCCCGGATGAGATCCCGGACGTCATGAGGAGTTCCGGAATGGTCCGGAGGTGAAGAATCATATATAGGAAGTGCATTTTCGGCCATCGGGAAGGATTCGGAGTCACCGGTATTGTACCGGGACCACCGGATGGGTCCCGGGGGTCCACCGGGTGGGGCCACCAATCCCGGAGGGCCCCGTGGGCTGAAGTGGGGAGGAGAACCAGCCCCTAGTGGGCTGGTGCGCCCCCCTTGGGCCCCCCTGCGCCTAGGGTTGGGAACCCTAGGGTGGGGGGCGCCTCCACTTGCCTTGGGGGGCAAGCCTCCCCCTTGGCCGCCGCCCCCCCCCCCCCCCCCCAAGGAGATCCCATCTCCTAGGGCCGGCGCCCCCCTAGGGGGTCTATATAAAGGGGGGGAGGGAGGGCAGCCGCACCCCAAGTCTTGGCGCTTCCCTCTCCCCTGCTACACCTCTCCCTCTCGCAGAAGCACGGCGAAGCCCTGCTGCGATTACTGCTGCATCCACCACCACGCCGTCGTGCTGCTGGATCTCCATCAACCTCTCCTTCCCTTGCTGGATCAAGAAGGAGGAGACGTCTTCCCCAACCGCACGTGTGTTGAACGCGGAGGTGCCGTCCGTTCGGCACTTGGTCATCAGTGATTTGGATCACGGCGAGTACGACTCCATCATCCCCGTTCTCTTGAACGCTTCCGCTCGCGATCTACAAGGGTATGTAGATGCACTCTCCTCTCGCTGCTAGTTGACTCCATAGATTGCTCTTGGTGAAACGTAGGAAATTTTTTTGTTTTCTGCAACGTACTCCAACAGTCCTGACATCTCCTATCCTGTCCACATCCTGAGTCAGTTTGTTTCAGACCCCACCTCTGTCCACTATAGTCACCTCCTCCGTGTTCTACGATATCTTCGTGGAACGATCTCTCAGGGCCTTTTCTTTCCCTGCTCCAGCTCTCTTGAGCTCCAGGCCTACTCTGATGCTACCTGGGCTAGTGATCCCTCTGATCGACACTCGCTCTCTGCTTACTGTGGCTTTCTTGGTGGCTCTCTTATTGCCTGGAAGACAAAGAAGCAGACTGCAGTTTCTCGCTCGAGTACTGAGGCTGAGTTGCGAGCCATGGCTATGTTGACGGCTGAGGTGCTCTGGTTACGGTGGTTACTTGAGGATTTTGGTGTGTCTGCTACTACCTCAACTCCTCTCCTGTCCGACAGTACTGGTGCTATCAGTATTGCGCGTGACCCGGTGAAGCATGAGCTCACCAAGCACATCGGTGTGGATGCCCACTTTGTGCGTGCTGCTGTGCAGGATCAGACTCTCGCTCTTCACTATGTGCCCTCCGAGTTACAGTTGGCTGACTTCTTCACGAAGGCACAGACTCGAGCGCAGCATGGATTTTCCCTCTCCAAACTCAGTGTTGTTGATCCACCATGAGTTTGAGGGGGGGGGAGGTGTGTTAGATGTGTATAGTTCATTGTGTACATCCCCATTGTATAAGGGGCTTTTCTGCACTTTGCCACACCTGTATATGTACTGGCCTTTGGCCCTCAGTAAAGGTTCAGTTGCTGATTATCCAACAAGTGCAAGTTTTTTATGTGCCTAGTGTTTAATCAGCACTATCTAGTAACAACTGACAATCTTCAACGCCGTGGTTGGACACCTAATGAAGACACCTTCACCTTGTGTCCCGTCTCATCAGAAAGATGCATCTATCCTTTTTTCCACCACCGATTCACACAGAGTGTATCATGGAATCGTGTGCATGCCTGCACCGCTGCCGACTTCCCTGTTCCAGCTGCTGAGCATCAGGCTTCTGCAGAATGGTGGCTACAGGCTAGAAAGGGAGCTCCACAAAACATGTGGCGTGACTTCAACACAGTGGCAATCTTTGTTCGTTGGCGAGTTTGGAAAATCTTTAATGGGCTCCATTGCAGCTTCCTCCGGAAAGATGTGAGATATTGGAGAGCAACTGGCTGTATTTTTTAAATTTGAATTTTCTTATGTCTTTTCCAGCTCCTACATAGTGTAGGGACCCATGCAGTTTTGAAGCTGGAGTTGATCTATACCTCAGCTCGCTCTGTTGAGTTTCTTCTTGTAACCTCTGCTTCCACCCTCTTAATAAAGATCAGTCTATGGCCTTTCGGATATTATCATTGTATATGTTAAACCAATTGAATAGCCACCAAAAATAAGAACGTGCAGTTCTCTTACAGTTGAATAGCTATATGCAACAATCACTCTCAGTCTCAAATTGGTCGCCAATCAACATAATGTTTAGTATAAATACATATGTTAAATTTCAAGCTTAAACCTTTTAAGTATTAAAGCGCCCTTTAGGAAAATTATGTTAAATTTCAAATGTTGGCTGCTGCATAAATTTCAAATTAGTGTAGGGTACAACTAATATGAACTATGAAGTCAATATCTCGTTCCCTTGTTTTTAAATGATGAATTGGATGATATGTGTTTCATCAATATGAACAACTGGCTACCATTGCCGGCTAAGCTTGGAGTATATTATGAATGTATGCTCAACTCGAACAGAACAACTAATAATTAACTTATGTTTGCATCTTGACCAACAGCAACTCGATCGAGGTCATCTCCGTTAATTAATTCAGCATTCTTGTTGGAATATTCTGACCTCGATCCAGGGACGGAGCTCACGTGTATGCACGGAGACGAAGCCGCCGAACAGGACGACGGTGGTCCATGTCACCACGAGAAAACCCAGTCCCCTCATCATCAGAGGTACTCCATGAAGACGGTGTAGTTGTTTATGATCTCCACCTCGGGCAGCGCCTCTTCTGGCCGAAGCCAGAAGCCAAGGAACTCATCGGACACGTGTTTCATCTCCACACCCTCGTCAGTACTTCTCGTTACTCTGTCCACTCTGCCAATCTTCATCAGATGAGTTGGAGGAGCCTGACGTCCTTTTTTTTCCCAGAAAAGGAGGATTATCGTCGGCTTCTGCACCGCATGCAGCCATCTATATAATTAACCAAAAGATCCAACAAGTGTGTTGTACGGTACATGAAAGGAGAACTCAAAGCCACAACCAGCAAAATCTAGGACCACATGCCTATTATTGGACCGCCATCCAAACCGATTGTACATAACGTGTACGACTGTCTCCCATCGGTTGCAGCCAAAAGTTATATGCTCATTGGCTTCTGCACGGCTGAGTAATGACCACGTACGGATTCAGCCAGTTGCCCTGTATATTACCTAAAAAAATGTGATGTGTTCTGCGTTAAAAATTGCGTCATTCCGGTAATTCCAAATGGCCCAAAGTAATGCACACATTCCGACTCGAATATGCGCCGCTAACTTAGGCTCTACCTCGTTTAGCCAAGTCTCAAAAAGAGTATTTATGGTATAAGGTGCACTTACGTTAAATGCCACATTCACTGTGCCATAGTAGCTTGGCAAGTGGACAGTCGAGAAACAACTGTTGAATTGATTCATCCCTATCATAGAAACAACTTCGTTTACTACCCACCTCACTATGTTTGCAGATTATCTTTAGCCATGACCACTTCTTTGTAACTGAACCACACAAAAATCTTGATTTTTAAGGGCACCTTGATTTTCCAAGTGTGTAGTGATTTTGGAATTGGACCAGTGTTTTATCAGGTCTGTGTACATATACTTCATTGAGAATACTCCTGACACTGAAAGTCTCTGGTGTAGTGTATCTAGCTCATCAGAAAGGCTGACCTGCATCAACCCGTGCACAACATGTATCCATCTATCACATCGTTCCCCTACAAATGACTTTCTGAACTGTATGTTTAAGGGAACTGATTCCAGAATTATACTAACAAAAGGTATGTTTTCATTGTACAAGAGAACAAGAAATCACTAGGCACAGGGGAGCCGTAAGGAAGAGGAGTAATATCGATATTGTAAAGGGTTGGATACTGCATGGCCAGTAGCGTGTCCCCTAGCGAAGTATCTTCCAAAAACCTAATTGAATTGGCATTCCCAAAGTGAATTTGGTCCTATTGAAAAAGGCCACCTTTGTTTGCATAAGCCCCTTCCAAAAAGGATAATTATTCGGTTGCGTCGTAACTTGTGCGAGGGTTTTGGAGTGTAGATATTTGTTACGCAATAACTATATCCATACTAGATGATGCCCCGCGTGTTGCTGCGGGATTTTTTGTCATGAATTTCTAAGAAAGGTGAGGATCCAAACTGAAGTGACAAAACTGCACATCTAACTTCGCATTCTGTAGAGTTGGCAATCCACATTAAGGTTGGGTCAATAGGAAACACATGAATATAGGTGGAATTTGTAGCATTGAAGCATGTATGGCACTGAAGCATGTATCTTCATTGTAGCATAGTTTGGCGTCGCCCTGCATAGTGTACAAATTTGTAGCATTGTTAGAAAGGTATTAAGTGGATAGAATGGGGCTAGCAAGCGGTCTTATGGGCTAGATTTCGGCCTGTGATGGGCCAGCGTTTTGAGGGAAAAAAGAAGGAGAGGCGAGCGAGCGAGTGGTCTGGCCAGGCTAGCGCGCGGACATGAAGCGAGGAGAAAAAATAAATCAAGTGACGTCTGCCATGACGTGGCATCACCAAATTGCATGAAAATTTCTTAGTGGGAGGTAGCTATTTAAGAATAGAGGATGACATGGCACATCGCTGATGTGGATAATGCGCATGGTGAGAAAATAGGAAGTAGTGGGAGCAACTTCTTAAGAATGGTAGATTCCCTCGTCGTCAAAAGAAAATATGTACAACCATTTACTGAGTAAGCATTTGTTCTTTATCTCGAGGTTTTCTATACCTAAACCCCCTTGATCTTTAGGCCTGCATATTATATCCCACTTTGCCAACCTATATTTAGATTTAGTCTCATTGCTCTGCCAAACAAAGAGTGATCGATAAAAGTCCAATCTTTTCTGTATCCCCACAGGTACCGCAGAGAAGAACAAAAGGAACATCTGCATACTTGTAAGCACGGAGTTTATCAGGATTAGCTGACCCCCATAAGACATAAGCTTTCATTTCCAACAACTAAGCTTTTTCTTAAATTGATCCTCTATGCACTTCCCCTCTTTGCCGGTGAGCTTTCAATGATGAATTGGTTTTTGCAAATATCTAAACGGGAGAGATCCCAACTGACAGCAAAACAATTGTCTATAATTATTCTTCTCTTCCTAGGCACGGCCAAAGTAGAACAGTTCACTTTTGTTGAAATTAATTTTCAAGCCAGACAGTTGTTCGAAGAGTCATAAAACTAGCTTAATATCCCTAGCCTTTACGAAATCATGTTCGATGAAAATAATAGTGTCATCGGCATACCGGAGAATGAAAACACCACCATCCACGAGATGCAGCATTAGCCCACCCACCTGACTGTCCTCTTTGACCCTACCAATTAGGATTGCCAGCATATCAGCGACGATATTAAACAAGATTGGAGACATTGGATCCCCTTGCCTCAATTCCTTTTGTGTCTGAAAATAATGACATGTGCCGTCATTATCCTGGCACTGCCTTTTTGTATAAATAATTCTACATGCTTCGTCCAAGCGGTATCAAAACCCATCGTACGGAAGGCCTGTTGTAAAAATGGCCATTTAACCTTACCGTACGCCTTTTCGAACTCAGCCTAAGATTGTAGCTCGACCTGGATCTGAAGTTACGATGGGATTGGGACTAGCTAGATCTGGATCGAGAAAGATGCACGGACTGGCCGGAGTGTAGTGTACTACTAATAAGAACTATGAACTAGCTGCCATGGCTTACAGATGGATAAAGTATGCTGTTGCTAGCTAAGCTTGGAGTATATTATGAATGTATGCTCGACTCGATCAGAACAACTAATAATTAACTTATGTTTGCATCTTGATCAATGACAACCCGACCGAGGTCATCAGTGTTAATTAACTCAGCGTTCTTGTTGGACTTTTAGGCATTATTCTGACCTCGATCTCCCCACCCTGCACCCACCTTTGATTAAATAAAGGAAGCTACTTTCGATGTTTACTCATGTGATCCGATAATTAAGAAAAGGCAAAGCTCTATGGATGCATACATACGCTATTTCTATTTCAAACGGTCACTTGTGTGAGTTAACTGGTGCTAACTGGCACCTAATTATTATTATTTTTCGAAACGTACACAAGAGTTTTGCCTCATCCTGCAATATTCCTTCTGGACTGAGCTCAAGACTGTTGGATGAAGCAATATTGTGTTACTCTGTTTCTGAACATTCGTTAGATGCATGAGTTTTGCTTCTTCCTTTTTTTCTCTGTACAATACTTGAATGGCAAAAAGAAATTGAACAGAATGTACTGATGTAGTTCTGCAAAAAAAGAAATGCCGGATGCTTTTCTTTGGGATATAAACAGCATACTTCAATGGCAAAACAAAATCTGTATCCGGGGCAAAAGAGAGAGTATAGATGGTGTAACCAGTGTTGTACACCATGGTTTTCTGTTTGGGGCATGAAGGTGAAGACGTCAAATACACCAGAGTTCTCAGTATAGACAGAGATAACCCGGAGTATAGTGGAGATCATGACGTACGTTGTCCGTTGCTCGAACAACATTCAATTTCCTGAAACTGCATCGTTAACCCAGTTGAATGGGGCGTTTTCACTTACTGAAACTCGGCTTTATGGTCTGCGTTGGATCACGGCAGTTTGTAAACATCTGCAACAATCACCCTCGGTCGGATGCATGTAACAGTTTTACATTCATAAAGAGCTGGCCATTCATTTGTGTCTGGACATTTGCCACAGTGAGCAGAGGACTGAATCCCAGCTACTATTCTCATAACGTAATTCGGATAGTGTCAGTGAGTCTATATTTTGACAAAACAGACATATATTTGTGGGCGAGTTATTTCAGCGAATCAAATATTTCCTTTTTTTTAGGGAAGAATCAAATATTTCCTATTGTATATATCCTCCTCTTCTAGTTGTACCATGGATATTGCTTTGAAAAGCAAAGAATCAATTGAGTCCAAACCGGGATTATATTTTCTTTTGGGAAACCCGGATTACTGTTGGTTTTACGGTGTTAGTAATTATTTGGAAACTAGTAGTAGTAACTAGTAAGATGCACCCGGAGACGAGCATTTGGCTCACGGGCATCACGGAGACAAACGCGGATGTGAAGTCTGGAGTGCAGACTCCATTCAGTTAGTCTCCGCCCGCAGACTCCATCCAGGTCAAGCCTCCATTGTGGGCACGGCCTTTCCCCCCTCCGCATTCCGCCTCTCCAGCCCCCACCCTCCTCGGAAGTACTTCTCCGGCGAAGTACTCTTCCCGTCAGGTTCTTATCCGGCCCGACCGCAGCCATCCTTGGTCTGCGGCGCCGCTTCCCTGGCAAAGAAAGAAAGGTACCTACCGTAAGCCACTAAGATGGTGATAGATGGGGACTCATCCCCTGGTTTTTGGTTAGTTAGTGTTAGATCCGTATCCTCCATAGATCTAATCTAATCAGCGGATCCCTTTTTCTTCAATGCCTTTTTCTTTTGTTGCTAACTAATGGAGGGGAAAAAGCCCGTCCGCCCGTCTACTTCAGACATTTCAGATCCACGTCTCTTTCAGATTTCACATAGATAAAAATTTTCATACAGATGTTTTTCTTGTTTGTTAGTATAACCGAGAGAAAAATTAAGTCCATCAGTCTCTTTCAGACTTTTTAGATCGACTTTAGACTTCAGATAGATGTACTAATTTTTTCTGCAATCACTAGTTCTTCAATTACCCCCAAAACAGAGTACTGTATTGGTTTCAGTCGACTTTTTTAACATGATTATTTTCCAGACAACTGAATAATAGCAGGTCCCAGTTTTCTCCTTATTTCCACGTACGGCTAATGAACAACACTAATTATGCATGCTTCAATAGAATAACACCTATAACTTCCACAACCAAGATGACGGATGGCGGCCAAGACAACGAACTTGCTGCTCTGGAGAAAGTGTTGCTCGACAAAAGTGCGGATCCTGTCGATCTGCCTTTCTCGCTTCTCAAGGCCATCACAGGGAACTTCTCTGAAGATAATGAAATCGGCAGCGGCGGGTTCGGAGCGGTTTACAAGGTAAGCAAGCCGACCCTCCGCTCTGAAATTAATTTACCGGAGACAATCTAGCTGACACGATTCTATGTGAGATGCAGGGCGTGCTTCCAAGTGGTCGCACCGTTGCCGTGAAGAAGCTCTTTGAGATGTACGAGATCCTGGACAAGAATTTCGCAAGCGAGGTCACCTGTCTTGCTGGGGTCCGGCACAAGAATACCGTGCGATTTCTCGGATACTGCTCCGAGACGCAGCAAGTACTGATGCCATATGACGGGAAGCGTGTCTTGGCTGATGTGCGGCATAGGCTGCTCTGCTTCGAGTACATGCCCAAAGGGTGCCTTGCTGACTATCTCCCTGGTAAAATCTGATCAGCCTTTTGAGCTTGTGTGGTTCAGCCTATCTCTCCGCATATAGTGCCAACTATTTGTTATACTTAATACTCTCCACAGATGCAGCTTGTCGATTTCAGTGGATCACACGTTATCAAATAATCAAGGGGGTCTGTGAAGGCGTACATTATCTTCACAAGCAGCGTATTATTCACATGGACCTCAAACCTCAAAATGTACTATTGGATGACAACATGCTGCCCAGAATTACGGATTTCGGTCTATCAAGACGCTTAAGTGAAAGCAAGAGTCGGGCTATCACTGAAAACAAGCATGGGACGATGTAGGCTAGCAATTTTCTTTGAGAACTTGATGTTTTTATCAGCCATCTACCAACTTTGTCGCATACACTTTATTCACTAATTGTACAAACTGCACTATTTTTTATGCAGGGGATATATGGCACCAGAATTTATAAACAAGGGAGAAATCACCTTCAAGACAGACATATATAGTTTGGGAGTTATAATAATGGAGATCCTTATGGGACATAAGGACTACTCCAATGTTAAGGAGGTAATTATATTATACATGAGGTTCCAAGAAACAACATCATAGACAACATGCTTAGCACAAACCTCAATATTGTTGAACAGAAATGCAACACATATTCAATCAGAGTATTTAGTTAACAGTAGAATTTGTAAATGACAAGATTTGAATGTTGTCTTTGTACTGATCTTCCACAAAACGTAAAATAAAGATGGTTCTGATTTCTGAGTCATTATGTGTGTCAAAAGATTACTAACACTAAAATCGATCAAGTGAGAAATTCAATTTTGTTTGTGGCAGTATCCTTGCATTTGGTCTCCAGTCCTAAATCAATACGGCGGTGTGCTTTTTCTAAAATGCAAGCCATGCTTTTTTGTAACTCAGTAGGCTGTCAAATTGGCAGATAGTTGAAAGTTGGACGAACAAGTTCAGGACATCAGAGAGCCAGACAGCACTGGAACAAGTAAAAGTATGTGCTGAGATAGGGATAAAATGCATGAACTATGACCCAAAGAATAGGCCTGCTACATGGTTTATCATTAGTGGAATACTGGGTGATGTGGAAATTTCAAACTGGTCTATTACAAGTGATGTAGCTACCTCGACAGAAGGGCAGGTACAATTACTCAATAGTAAATGTATATGATCCACCATTTAACTATTTAGTGATTTGTCCTGACCTTCTTTTCATTTTTGTTGCAGATAGGCTTTGCCTCCAAGTTGGTGGATGAATTGAAGTTGATGGATGATTCCGCTGCAGCATCCGAACTGCAGCCATCAGCGCTGGAGGTAGAGCAGGAGGATGGCAAAGTGAGCCTAGAGAGTAAGGGGAAGGCAACAACAGTGATTGTGGCAACTGGGGTGATGAGCACCCTCAGTGCCAAGCTTGCCAAGCTCATGGGCGACGAGTACATTAAGCGCAAAGAGGTGAGGAAGCAGGCGTCCTTCCTCAAGAAGGAGTTGAGCACCATAAACGCTGTCCTTGAGCAGCTGGAGCTCATGGATGAGCTCGCTCCAGCGCTAAAAAATTGGAGGGATGATGTCAGGGAGATCTCCTATGACATGGAGAATTGCATTGATGACTTCATGCGCCAATTTGGAGGTGAGGATGCTGAAGCAAGCTTCGTTGGGGAGGCTGCTGAACTTCACAAGAGGTTGTGCGAGCTTCATAGGATTGCCAACCAGATGGAAGAGCTCAGGACTCTTGTGGTAGAAGCAAATGCTCGACGTGAGAGCTACAAGATTGATGATTGCAAGCCTAGCTTTGTGGGTGTCGACCCTCGGCTGTCAGCGGTCTACCAGGAGGCAACTAGCCTTGTGGGCATTGACGGCCCAAGGGGGGAGGTTGCCAATTGGTTGATGGATACTCAGAAAAAACTCAAGGTTGTGTCTGTTGTTGGTTTTGGAGGTCTGGGTAAAACTACACTTTCCAAACAGGTGTATGATAAGATCAGGGGGCATTTCAAGAGTGTGGCATTCATTTCAGTTTCACAGAAGCCTGATATGAGAGTGCTTCTCAATCGCCTACAATTGAAACTTGGGATAAGTGTGTCTTCTCATGATTGCGGGTTTGAAGACATCATTGAAGAGCTAAGGAAGTATCTCGCAGATAAAAGGTAATTACTTACTTCCTATAGCCACTGGCATTATTGGCTGCTCATCTTCAATTTGAAGTAGCAAGTAATTGGTTAGTACATATTTTGGTTAGAGTTGCTTGCCCATGCATGTAGGAAGTTTTGTTGTTTTCTTGTTTTGTACGTTCGTGGTAGATATTCAAAATTTTAAAGAAAACATTAGAGCAGAAACACACATTCGGAACAATTGATTGAAGTTCTGTATGTTTTTTCATTCAATGTAAAAACTTGCTTAGTTGTTTATTGGAAGAGACTCGTAGGGGTTGAGAGACAGGACCGAATACTCATAGGTGAAGAATGCCAGGTGACTACAATATACAGGCATAAGCTGACCAAATGATAATGAAGGTTCTTCGGCCAGGCATTGTTATCCCGTCTTGAATATTATGTGATCATGCTAATTTAGCCATATGAGCAACATATTTCTTTCATCTAGTCCATTTTAATTTTTGATGCTTCTGTCTTCAACTTAGTCATATTCTGATACGATGTAACCTGTGCAAACATTTCAACAGGTACCTTATTGTACTTGATGACTTGTGGGATCAATCAGCATGGAATACTATTAGTCTTGCTTTTCCAGAAAATGGAAATGGGAGTAGAATAATAGTAACGACACGAGTGGAAGATGTGGCTAGTGTGGCCTGTCACAATGACCATAAGTGCATTTACACAATGAAGCCCCTCAATGAACAGAATTCAAGAATGTTATTCTCGAACAGAGTATTTGGGTCTGAAGTTGTTTGTCCACCCTATCTTAAAGACATTGCGGCTGAAATTCTGAAGAAGTGTGGTGGATTGCCTCTTGCAATTATCACTATAGCTAGCCTATTAGCTACTCAAGTGAGGTCAAGGAAACACTGGGAGAGCATAAGGAAATCTCTGGGTGCCCAATCTGCCACAAATCCTTCATTGAAAGAGATGAATAACATATTAAACCTTAGCTACACGCATCTTCCTCTTCATCTCCGGGCATGTTTTCTGTACCTTGGTATGTATCCTGAGGACCACATTATATGGCGGGATCATCTGGTTAGACAATGGATAGCTGAAGGCTTCGTCAGCAGTTTGCATGGGTCAGATTTGGAGGATATTGGCAGGAGTTATTTCAATGAGCTCGTCAATAGAAGTATGATTCAGCCATCAAAAACTGAGTATGGAGAGGTGTTGTCTTGCACAGTACATGACATGATGCTTGATTTGATCCTAATCAAGTGTGTAGAAGACAATTTTCTAAGTGTGGCGTACAATTCTGAGGACATGGCAAGACTGATGCATGGCTGCAAGTACAATGTTCGCAGATTATCCCTGAGCTCCATGGCTATTGGTGGAGCAACATATGAGTATGATATGGCTATTGCTGCTAGACTGCCACAAGTTCGGTCATTTATATTGTTTGAGAATCCCATACCACCTTTTTTGTGGTTCAAGTATCTCAGGGTGCTCATCATTGTTAGGGGAAAGGATATAGTTGACCTCACTGCTATTAGCCAACTTTTTCAGCTGAGGTGTGTGATGGTTAGAGTCGATGGGAAAATAGAGCTCCCTACTGAACTTGGTAAGCTTGTTTACTTGGAGACACTGGACATACAGAAATGCAGGCTGGTAAAGAGCATCCCTTCAGATATAGTTCATTTGCCCCGCCTGTCCTATCTGGGTCTTCCAAATTGTACAGACCTGCCGGAAGGTATCGAGAATATGAAATCACTGCGCACTCTGCAAGAGTTTGACCTGGAAAAGATCTCCCTGAAGTATATTATGGATCTCAGCGAGCTGACCAATCTGAGGGAACTGAGTGTGAGAAAAGAGTTCAGTTTGGGGACGCAAAAAGTTGATGCTTTGGCCTTCTCTATTGGAAAGCTCCGTAACCTCGAATGTCTGCGCATCTTTGGTTGCCATCTTGAGAGTGAGAACCTGCAGGTGGGCTCATTATCCAATCCTTTTCAACATATGGAGCGACTTTGCATGAGAACATGGTGGTTCTGCAGAGTTCCGAAATGGATGGATGGTCTCCATTGTCTGCGCGTCCTTGAGCTGCAGGTTGAGGAGACGTCAACTGAGGAGATTCATCTTCTTGGAGAGCTTCCCTCCCTCGTCTACCTCAACTTTGGAGCGGGTAAAATCCCTGCTGAAAGAGCTATATTAGGCACAGGACTATTCCTAGTTCTGGAGTATTTTTATTGTAGTTCTCAGAAAGATATTACAGCGTACCTGGGGTTCGAAGCAGGGGCTATGCCCAACTTACGAATCCTTTGTCTCAGTGTGGTACATTGGGGTGGCACCATACCAGTCGGCATGGAGCACCTGTTACACCTCGAGGAGATCCGACTTGATGGGGCCTTTCATGATGTTGTGTGCGCGTTCAAGGAGGCTTCGCTGGTGCACCCAAACCGCCCTTCCGTTAGTAGGTAAAAAGTAACAGCTTGTTGGCTCACATCTATAAGATCAAGAACTAGATTTTTCTTGTAAACTGTCTGTAATGGCTGTAACTCGGATTATGAATGAATGCATGCTCCTGATCTTCCCTATAGTGGCTGCAATCCTGATGATTAAGCAGGTGGATGCATCATGTGCCGTGTTCTGATTATTTTGTGGTTGGAAGATCAGGAATGCTAGGATTGAGGACGCATTTGGTTTAGTACGTACCATGCTTGCTTATACTTAACTTAAACCCCTTGGTGTTAATTGCTAGGTCAGGTAGTTAACACATTGTATGCATGTGTACATAACTAGGATTGGACGGGAGCTGATACAGCTTTTCAAGCTTGGAAGTGAACCTCTATTCTCTCTTTTTTTAAACAACTTTTGAAAATAATCTCATCAAGTGAAAAGCTTGTCCAATCTAAATGTTCCTGTATGCAAACATTATGTTTGTGAGCTTTGCCTCATTCTGCAGTGTTCTTCAGGACTGGGCTCAAGCCTGGAAATAATGGGAAGATGGTAGTAACTGCAAGCAGCTACCACTGGTGCAAACTCTATGGCCCATCTTGGATGAAACTATTTTGTGTTACCATGTCTCTGAACATCGCAACAACACAAGCTTTTGAGCAGGGAGCAGCTCTGCCTATCAAATAGGTTCACAGGGTTTTGTTACACGTCAGAATTATTTGGTTGAAGACAATTATCGACCACTTAGCCAAGGAGACGGCACCTCCTTGTAGCAGGCCGGAAGTACTCGGCGTCGGGACTGGGCCAACAGCTTTTACTATGATAAGTGTGTCATCGGCGTATCTTCTTCTTTTCTCATCGTTGCTAGCTGCAATCTCACTGCTGGGCACTTCAAACATGGTCCAAAAGTCAGAAATAAATATGGACCATAAACAAATAATTAAAAAGTGGTGAATAAGAACATCCTCTTTTTCCATTCAACTTGGTGACTGATAAAACAATTAAAGCAGGCATATAAACAGTGTACATAATGCACCATAGTTTTCTGATTGGGGTGTGCACTCCTGTACTGACAGAAGCATGCAGGTGAGAGAAATCAGTACACTAGATCCAGTGGTGACAAGAGTTTCATAGAGATGTGGCTTGGAGAACATGCACAATATTTGTCTGTCAACACGACTGAATGCCAACTAAGAATACGGTCTGTCGGCGTGGTTGATTGATGTCCACTGCATGATTGATTTGGCTACCCTGTTTGAGTTGGCTCAACAGCACTAGTCCTGTTGTTTGTGATGTCATGCATGATGACTCTTGATTCTTGAATGGGTCTGGAATGATAATAGACATATGAACTAAAAACAGTGAAGATGAATTAATCAAGAATGCCATATTATTCCAAGAAAAGCTCTGAGCTGCTTGAGAATGGATGATGTATTTATTTTAAACTTGGCAATTCATTTGTGAGTCTGAACATTTGCCACAGTGAGCAGGACCGAATCCTAGCTAGTATCATACATAATCTTTGTCTAGTGGTTTTTACATTGTTATTACCTTTATAGTTTTTCCAGTTTCTTGGCTCCAAGATGGACTCCTTCATCTCTCTCTCTTTTCAGATAGCACTGATGAACTAATTAACCGAGGAGAGAATAAAAGCATTGATACCTGACTGAGAGCTTGCACGTAGGTAACTTTCAGGACCCCTCCAGAAAAGACCTTCCCTGCATGAAATGGAAGCAAAGATTCAACACCTGTAACAACTACACAATTGAAGCTGGGAAGTGAGAATACTGTTTATCATATACTCCCCCCATCCCAAAATAAGTGACTCAACTTTATACTAACTTTAGTACAAAGTTGAGTCACTTATTTTGAGACGGAGGGAGTATATGGCAAGCAGGCGGACCACCTCTGTTCAGGTGCCTGGGAAGAACGTGGCACACTCCATCCAGGTACCACCCAGCTGCCTTGAGAAATATTACGACAGAAGATCGTCTGTTCTCTTTTTTTTTTTTTTTTCAATCTGAGGGAAAATTTCAGATACTATGGAATGGTCGGCCTCAAGAGATGTCTTCAAGATGAGCAAGGAATTTGCGCGATGTTTTAAGGCAGTCTAATCAAGCTGGTTTTTATGCTCTTTTTTACTTAGTTGGCTCTAGACAGTAGCTAAAATTACCTCCCCTGTACCGTGCAGTGCACCTCTGATCATCTCGTCATCAACTTGCATAGGATTTTTGTTGACGCAAGTTGGAACATACATTTGGTGCGGGAATGCAGGCAGCATGTAAATGGTGCTGCGGTGCAATTGTTGGCTTTTGATCTCTAGATCAAAACCACCCAGGATCACGGATCACCACGTATGTGTACGTGCAAAGCTAACTCGAACAAGCACACTGGCAGCTTGATCGATTAGTGCCTAAGTACACACGTACGTGCAACTAGCCGGAAACTTGCGTATTTATACGCCTCGGCTGGCTAGCTTGATCGATTGGATCGATGTACTTCGGCGTCGTCGGCGAAACACTTGCGAACGAAACAAACTGATCGATAGATCGCCAAAGGCTCGTATCGAGCCTTGCTCTTGCTTTTTTATTGCTCTGAACTTTTCGTTGTGATGTTACAAGGGCTGGGGGTAGACGCATATATATTTGCTAAGCATAGCCTATTGCTAATCCTACTCGGTGTAGTAATGCTAATCCTACTCGGTTTGCAATACTAACCAAACAAGAACATACATGCACGTGCCGTGCAATCTTGGATTCGTGCTTAACTCTAACCGCAAGTCCATGCTAGAGCTTCCTTGGCTATATCAACTTTGCAAATTCATCATATGAATATAGGTAGACCATGTAAAACAACATATGATGGAATAAAGAGCAGTGCAGATCAGGCCTATTTGAGTCAGATCCAAACCATGAACTTATCCCCTTAGAGATTGTTTAGAGTACAATATCTCCAAGTGAAGGGCAATCAGATTTTTTCAAGATCTCCATACCAGCATAAAAGACAATCAAAAGCAACAAGTCCAAATCAAACACGCGAATAAGATCATCAAGTTCAACGTTCGACAGTATTACACGCCAGTGGAAACTACTTGAGGGATGGCACCATCACTCACAAAAAAAAAAGAGGGATGGCACCATCAGGTTGTCACTGACCAATTTTTTCTACCTCTTAGCGTTTGTGTATGTTGCACTATTTTACTCGTTCAACAGCCTCGTTATTCCTCCCATGAGCCCCTCTTTTAGTCTGTCAATGGGAAAAAAAGGAGATGATTGCATAGTCAAACATATTACTCTGAACATCTTGTTGTCGGCTGTATATGATGATTCCCATTGGCCATGTCTTGTCGAAGTATAACTTACAAGTATATTAAGTGAGTCGAGTTACAATACTTGTTTTCTTTGACTACATCATGTGGTACACTTGTAAATTGTAAGAGCTTTCCATGGAGACAAGTTCTGCATTGACAAGGAATCCAATATAAATAATTATTGGATGAAAGGGATTTCTACCCAAGTCCATAGCTGGCACTATCATGCTGTGACGGATAAATTTTCTTCGACCTATCGATGTTTTTTTAATGTTAATGTCATTGTTCTGCTTGTTAAACAGACCTTGTTGATCCTCTCAGATGTCCCGCTTTTCATCCCTCTCTTGTGGAAAGAAGGTGAGCAATCGCATAGTCAAACATATTGCTGGTGAGTAGCATATGTCACAACATTTTGGCCGCACCGTTTCTTAGTCTAACATTGGGATGTTTCTCTGCAGCTGCACAAATATAATCCCAGGCTTTATCCTGACGATTCTCATTGACTATGTCTCTTCCAAGTACTTTGTCAGCTCCTCCCCTCCACCGTATTGAGAAGCAGTGAAGCATAAGGATTGTATAAATACTCCTCTTTCTTGAGTAGGTTGCAGGAAGCTATAGGAACCATTTAGCATGACAATGCCCAAAACCAAGTTGAGCTTTTCCCGTATAGCTACTGCAGCTGTTGTCATCCTAACCCTAGGCAGTAGATACAGTAGTTGCTTGCAATTTACTTATCCCAACTTCAACACAATCAATAGGGATGATTTCAGTTTCAGCCCAGGCTCAACAATTGCAGGCGGTGCCTTGCAGATCACACCAAGTACCGGAAACATGCGCCACCGGTCGGGGAGAGTGGTTTATGCAAGGCAAACCCTCAAGCTATGGAACAACAAGCGCATGACGCCCACCTTGTTCAGGACAGATTTCCTGCTCAACATCCTCCCCGGTCAGAATGGGGCTGGAGAAGGTATGGCATTTGTTCTCACAAACAATCCATCGTTGCCCAGCAACAGCAGTGGCCAATGGCTTGGCATATGTAATGCCACGACAGATGGCACGAAGACGGACCCAGTAGTAGCTGTCGAGTTTGACACAAGGAAGAGCTATGAGGATGACCTTGATGGCAACCATATCGGCATCGACATCAACAGCATCAAATCTATTCGGCAGTACCCGCTTAGTAATGTTTCCATCATCCTCTCGAGTGGGACTGATGTATGGGTCAGTATCAGGTACCACGGCACATCAAAATTGTTTCAAGTATTTCTGGTCCAACACAGCATCCGAGGATGGTATATCTACCAAGGAGATATCTACATTGATCTATCACAGCTTCTGCAGGACAAGATATATCTGGTGTTTGCAGGTTCCACTGGCAACTTCACCCAACTGAATCAGATAAAGTCGTGGAACTTCACCATGATAAATGAATAAGCCTGCGTTTCTTTGGCCTTCGGGCGGCAATTAGCGGGAGATGGAGCTATCGGACGTCGGGTTGCTCTTCACGGGAGGGGCTCGACAACACAACAGTTTCTGCTCCATGACCTCTACTTCCATCATGAGGAAGTGAGTATTGTGGAAAGTTGTAGTATTGTATTGAGAGTGTTGAGTGTTCACTATGGTGTGCTTGTGAAGTTGTACGTTACATTCTTGCTTGTTTTCTGGCCGAATAATTTTATACATGTATCAGTTCTTTTTAATCACTTAAACAGGACCTATCAAACCAATGCTCTGACGATTTCTTAGCATGTCCATTTTTTGTCTTTTTACCCTGCTATAAATTAAACTTTTAATATACCAAAATAAGATTCTCAGATAAAATGAAAGACATATTTTTGAGAGATTGCTTGTTGATCTAATTAAGAAAGAGATTGCAATAGGATTCTAGACAGAAGCAATTATTGGTAAATTCAATTGCGACGAAACATCGTGTGCGATTCAACTAAAAATTGTTAGTCATGACCATCATTCAATTTGTTGTGCTCGATGTTTGGCCCCCTTGTGTGTATTTTCTGGCTGACTGGCTCTGCCATTATTCTTGAAGAAATTTAGGGTTTGAGAAATAATAACTTGGTGATAGTTTGTAGCTTACCGACCTGTCCAAATCTTTGTGGCTGTCATGGAAAATGAGTGAAGCTTCTGACGGTACCTGAAGTCTCAAGCTTTTCAATACAGCCAACATCTTCAATTCTTATATATTCCGTACACCTTGTTCCAGCACTCTTCTTGAACAAATAAAGGGCTTGAGAAATACCATCTTGCTACTAGTTTGTAACTTACTGACTTGCCCGAACCTATGGTCGCTAGAAATAGATCAAGCTTCAGGACCGGAAGCTATTGACACCCAACCTGCCAGCCGCCGCCGCACCACCACACCGTCTCGACACAATTTCACCTCTGCTTCACCCCTTTGGCCATGCCGACCAATCGCGCCCACCTGGTGAAGTACCCACACACGGGCTTCTCCCACCATGCGCCGGTAGCGCGCCACCCAACATCTCCATTGGACTAATCCTGCTCGAAGCCGTTTGAAGTATTTCACGGACACAAATTTGAACTAGTAACTACTATCAAACGAGCTGTTTGGTATGCTACTGAGAAGCTCAGAGGATGATAAGCAAGAAATTTACCATGTCAGAATTCCTGCAGCAAGCATGCCAATTCACACTCATACTGAAATTTAACAGCGGTGTGTAGAGCACAGAGAATTCAAAAAATGTTCACAAGTTTTAAAAAATGTGCACGATTTTGGAAATTGTTCGCGATTTTCATAAAAGTACATGAATTGAAAATTGTAGTGATTTGGAAAACAAAGTTTTTGAAAAAAAAACTGTGAATGTGAAAAATAAATAAAGGAAAAAAAAGAAAACAAAAATCAGAAAAGAAGAGAAATAAGAAATGTAAAAGAAAAAAGAAAAAATAATAAAAGAAGAAAACAAAAGAAACACGAAAACCTGGTTCAGGGAAGGTTCAAAACCGGTGGGGAGAAAACCTCTAGAGAAAGGTCAGACAACGAAGGGAAAGGCTCGGAGAAGGTCATCTTCGACCCAGTGGGCCCAAGGATGTTGATGGCGGACGGCGCAGTCGACAGGCTGGCATCACCCCCACATCTTGATAGAGGACGGATTCAAAACAACTGTTTTCACTCTTTAAAAATGTTGCAAATTCAATAAATGCTCATGAATTTTAGAAAATGTTTGAAAATTCGAAAAAATGTTCATGGATTAAAAATATTTCAGGAGTTCAAAAAATGTTTATGAATTTGAAAAGAAGGTCCACAAATTTCAACAAAGGTTCACGAATTTTAAAAATATGCTCATGAATTTGGGAAATGTTCACGATTTTAAAAACATATTTATGAAATAAAAAAATGTCCATGCAGTTCAGAAAACGTTCGTGAGTTTAATTATTTTTCTCTAATATCAAAAAAAGTTCGCATGTCATAAGAAGTGTTCATTAATATCAAAAAATTGTTCATGAATTTGGCAAATATTGTCAATTTCAAAAAATGTTCACAAGTTTGAAAAAAAGTTGGCGATTTAGAAAGCATTTTAGAGAGTTTGATTTTTTTTCATTAATTTAAAAATTACTCCCTTCATCCCATAATATAAGAGCGTTTTTGACACTAGACTTGTGTAAAAAATGCTCTTATATTATGGGACGGAGGAAGTATTATCGAATTTGATAACTGTTCACAAGCTTCTAAAACTATTCACAAATTTGAAAGTTATTCAGATTTTTCATAAAAGTATATGAATTGAAAAAAATCCTTAGTTTTTTTGCATTTTAAAAGGTGTGTGTATGTGAAAAAGGGGAAAATATAAAAAATAAATGTAAAAGAAAAAAGAAAATAAAACTGAAGAAATAAGAAAAGAAGAATGAAAACCCGGTTTGGGGAAGTTTCAAAGCCGATAGGGGAAAAAACCTCTAGAGAAGGCTTGGATGAGTATGGTATGGCTCAGAGGAGGTGCTCTTGGTGGTTGACCCAGTTGGCCTGCTGTCAGCGGGCCGGCATCACCCCTACCGTCTGATGGAGGACGCGCATGAGCACTTCCACATCTCGATGGTGGAGGAGCACCTCAAAGGGGAGGTGCGGCTTGAGGTGGAGCACGCGCGAACGATGTGGCCCTCGTCGAGCTCTACGACGGCCCGTCCCTCATTGATGGAATGCGCGCCATTCTTAAGTCCATCGAGGATGAGTGGGCAGTATCGACGAACCACCGCAGGATCATCCTTGGGTTTTATCTATGAAGAATGAGGTGTAGTTGTAGCTCGTTTGCAATTCTATGTTGTTGCATGCTTTTGCATAATTTTGAAGGGTGAGTTAGACGCATAGGGGCCAAGTAGAGTAAAAAGCCCAACCGGACCAGTTTTTACACCTCCGACCGGACTGGGCTTTTTTTTTCTATCCAGTTGCTACCTGTGGAGAAGAAAAGCTTGAGCGTCCACATTCGTCCTCCGAGAAGCTCGTCGCCGCCGGCTGCATCCCCGCCGCCCGTTGCCGACCTAAACCAAGGTACTACCTTTTCCAACTCACCACGCCGAGGTAACCACCACCGGCCACTACCTGGGATTCTCAATTTCCCTCGGCCTGATCCATGATTCCCTCTCTCCATCTGCAGATCTGACCCCTGACTAGCCCTTCCATGGAGGAGGCGGAGAAAGGGGAGGTCTTCTAGAGGAACGCCAAGCCAAGGCTGGACAGCCATCTGGGGGAGACCTCGGATGGGGCCGGCGTGTTCACCGACGACATCATCCTGGAGATTCTCTTATTGACAAGTGTACATTGTATTCTACTGTTGTACGTAGTATGATCTTATATTTCTGAATCTCTTTGCCCGTTGGCCTGCGTGCCTATTCTCACGGGCCCTTTCCCTCTCTCTCTCGAGGTATATATGTTGTAATGTGTAACAGAATAAATCAATGATAAGGAAACAATCTTTCAACTTGGTATCAGACTCCAGGCTTTTCCATGGCCGGCACCCAACCTCTCTCCTCTGATGCCTCCTCGCCGGCAGCCACGTCGCCGGGCTCTCTCTCCGCCTCGACGGCCCCGGCCGCCCACACCTCCGCGGCCTCTTCTCCGGCCTCGTCCCCACCGTTCATCTTCGGCACTGCTCCCTCTTTTCTCTCCAACTCCACCGCCGCATCTGGATCTCAGTTTGCTCCCCTCTTCACCTCCAGCAACCAACCCCCCACCCCACCCCCAGCTCCTGCCACGCGCGGCTCCATCTTCCACGACCATATCACAAATCACATCAAATTTTTCTTCACCCTGCAGATCACAACTATCACAAGTGGAAGACCTTCTTCCTCATGGTGCTCGTTCGCTATGGCGTCACCTTCCTCATCGAGCAACCACCACCACCCAACGCACCCCCCGCTTACCTTGAGCTGGATGCCCACATCGTCCTGTGGATCTACGCCACTCTCTCCGACACCATGTGCGACAATGTCGTCGGCGCCACCACCACTTTCGCCCTGTGGCACAAGATCAAAGACTACTTCCTTGCCAACCGCGCCGCCCGCTTTATGATCCTCAATCGTCAGTACCGCAATCTCAAGCAGGGGGACCTCTCTGTCTCTGAGTACGCCCGGCGCATGAAGCAGCTCACCGACGCCCTCGCCGACATCGAGCACGGCGTCACCGAGGTGGACCTCACCACGCAGTTCCTTCACGGCCTCGACAAGCGCCTCAAAACCATTCGAGTCATTCTTGGTGACCAGACGCTCCCCTTCGACACCGTCCTCTCCTGCGTCCTCCTGGCTGAGGAGTCCCAGGCTCAACGCGCGGCGGAGGAGAGCTCCTCGGCCTTTGCCATGTCCGGTGGTGGCTCGTCGAGCGGCCCCTCCAACACCGGTGGACGCGCCCTCAGCGTCCGCGCGGATCGGCCATCCGGCAATAGCTCCGAGCGCTCCTCCGGTCCTCCTCCTTCTGGCCGTGGGCGCGGCGATCGCTCTGGTGATGGTGGTGATCGTGGCCGCGGACGCGGCCGCGGGCGTGGGCGTGGCCGTGGTGACAGCGGCGGGAGTGGCCAACCTCGTCCAGCGCCGCTCTCTCCGTTCACCGGCTACTTCGCCCCTTATGGCATGGCGCTCCCGGCCCTGCGCTCCGGCTGGATCCCTCCCAACGCCGCTGGCGTGCTTGGCCCTCGTCCAGGTGCTCACGCCCAGGCCTACCATACCTACTCGCCACCGACGCCGCCTGCACCGTACTACTCTCCACCACTCTTCCTCCCCATGATTTTCGTCTTACCGATATTCTTGTTTCTCCTTCTGTTGTTACTAGCTTAATTTCCGTTCGCAAGTTCACTAAGGATAACTCTTGCTCTATAGAATTTTACCCGTGTGGTTTTCTTGTGAAGGATCTTCGCACTCGGAGGGTTCTCATGATCTCCGTTAGCCATGGTGATCTTTATCCCTTTGTCGGCAATAAAACAGCTCGGGCGTCTGCACTACTCACCCTCACCACCGCGGATTTGTGGCATCGTCGTCTCGGGCACCCCGACGCTCAAACTCTCGCTTCTCTATCTAAAGATTTTTTTCGTGAATGTAATAAGGCTCCCCACTCCCCTTGTAGTGCATGTCAACTAGGCCGACAACCACGTCTCCCTTTTCCTTCCTCTCTTAGCAAAACTTATGCTCCTTTTGATTTAATACATTGTGATTTGTGGACATCTCCTGTTATTAGCTTCTCTGGTTTCCAATATTATCTTGTTGTGTTAGATGACTTTACGCATTTTTCATGGACATTTCCCCTCCGAAACAAATCTGATACCTCCACTGTTCTCCAACACTTCTTCACTTTCGTTTACACTCAGTTTCACACGGTTATCAAAAGCATGCAGTGTGATAATGGCGGCGAGTTCATTAACGCATCCCATCGTTCCTTCTTCTCCGCCAATGGCATCGCTTATCGCTTCTCATGTCCCCACACTTCCCCGCAAAACGGCAAGGCAGAACGTATGATCCGTACTACCAATGACATCGTGCGCACCCTCCTCCTCCAAGCCAACCTTACTCCTCCCTTTTGGGTTGAGGCACTTCACACCGCCACATACTTACTGAATAGACGACCATCCCGTGCCATTGCTCCCCACACACCTTATTTCCTTCTTCATGGCGTGCCCCCCTCCTACGATCACCTCCGTGTTTTTGGTTGCCTATGCTTCCCAAATTTGTATGCCACTATGGATCACAAACTTGCCCCACGCTCGACTCGCTGCGTCTTTCTTGGCTACGCCCTCGAACACAAAGGCTATCGCTGCTACGATCTTACTACTCGCCGTGTCATTGTGTCTCGCCACGTCATTTTTGACGAAACCGTATTTCCGTACACAGCACACCCCCCTGGCCACACACCCCCTACGTCCACAGAAAATCCCCATGCACCACCTGCCCATCTCGCTTTCCCGGATCCCCAGGCGGATCTTTCCGCCGGATTCCCAGGCGGCCCACCACCAGCTGGCTCTGACCAATCGCGCGGCCTCTCCCCAAACCCCGCATCGCCCGTGTCGCCCGTTTCCCCCGCCCATCCCGCCTCGCCTGCCGCGCCGGTTCCCCACGACCCGCCTGCCTCCCCCACGAGCGCACCTGCCTCTCGATCCACCTCGGATCCACCACCCACCAGCCCTGCCGCCCCTTCCAACGGCCCCACCGTATCCACCTCCGATTCCGCTGCGTCCAGTACCCCTTCGCCACCTCTTCCCAAACACGCTGTCCCAGTACAGCCACCCCAAAACTCACACAAAATGTCCACCCGAGCTAAATCCGGCTACCTTATGCCCCGGCGCTTATTTCTTGCTGATACGTCTGTAGGGGAACGTAGTAATTTCAAAAAAATTCCTACGCACACGCAAGATCATGGTGATGCATAGCAACGAGAGGGGAGAGTGTTGTCTACGTACCAACGCAGACCGACTACGGAAGCGATCACACAACGTAGAGGAAGTAGTCGTACGTCTTCTTCCCGATCCGACCGATCCAAGCACCGTTACTCTGGCGCCTCCGAGTTCTTAGCACACGTACAGCTCGATGACGATCCCCGGGCTCCGATCCAGCAAAGCTTCGGGGAGGAGTTCCGTCAGCACGACGGCGTGGTGACGATCTTGATGTTCTACCGACGCAGGGCTTCGCCTAAGCACTACAACGATATGATCGAGGTGGAATATGGTGGCAGGGGGCACCGCACACGGCTAAGGAACGATCTCAATGATCAACTTGTGTGTCTAGAGGTGCCCCCTGCCTCCGTATATAAAGGAGCCAAGGGGGAGGGGTGCGGCCAGCCCTATGGAGGCGCAGGAGGAGTCCTACTCCTACCGGGAGTAGGACTCCCCCCCCCAATCCTATTCCAAATAGGATTCCCAAGGGGGAAAGAGAGAGAGAGAGAGAGGTGGCCGGCCACCTCTCCTAGTCCTAATAGGACTAGGGGAGGGGGGAGGCGCGCAGCCCACCATGGGCAGCCCCTTTCACCTTTCCACTAAAGCCCAATAAGGTCCATATGGCTCCCGGGGGGTTCCGGTAACCTCCCGGTAATCCGGTAAAATCCCGATTTCACCCGGAACACTTCCGATATCCAAACATAGGCTTCCAATATATCAATCTTTATGTCTCGACCATTTCGAGACTCCTCGTCATGTCCGTGATCACATCCGGGACTCCGAACAACCTTCGGTACATCAAAATGCATAAACTCATAATTACTGTCATCGTAACGTTAAGCGTGCGGACCCTACGGTTCGAGAACAATGTAGACATGACCGAGACACATCTCCGGTCAATAACCAATAGCGGGACCTGGATGCCCATATTGGCTCCTACATATTCTACGAAGATCTTTATCGGTCAGACCGCATAACAACATACGTTGTTCCCTTTGTCATCGGTATGTTACTTGCCCGAGATTCGATCGTCGGTATCCAATACCTAGTTCAATCTCGTTACTGGCAAGTCTCTTTACTCGTTCCGTAATACATCATCCCGCAACTAACTCATTAGTTGCAATGCTTGCAAGGCTTATGTGATGTGCATTACCGAGAGGGCCCAGAGATACCTCTCCGACAATCGGAGTGACAAATCCTAATCTCGAAATACGCCAACCCAACATCTACCATTGGAGACACCTGTAGAGCTCCTTTATAATCACCCAGTTACGTTGTGACGTTTGGTAGCACACAAAGTGTTCCTCCGGCAAACGGGAGTTGCATAATCTCATAGTCATAGGAACATGTATAAGTCATGAAGAAAGCAATAGCAACATACTAAATGATCGGGTGCTAAGCTAATGGAATGGGTCATGTCAATCAGATCATTCAACTAATGATGTGACCTCATTAATCAAATAACAACTCTTTGTTCATGGTTAGGAAACATAACCATCTTTGATTAACGAGCTAGTCAAGTAGAGGCATACTAGTGACACTCTGTTTGTCTATGTATTCACACATGTATTATGTTTCCGGTTAATACAATTCTAGCATGAATAATAAACATTTATCATGATATAAGGAAATAAATAATAACTTTATTATTGCCTCTAGGGCATATTTCCTTCAACGTCTACCACACCCATCTGACCTATTCCACCCACATACAAATCCGCGCTCAAGGATCCCCATTGGCGCCAAGCGATGCTCGACGAGTTTAATGCTTTAACGAATAACTCTACTTGGTCTTTGGTGCCTAAGCCTGCAGGTGCAAATGTGGTCACGGGCAAATGGATTTTTCTCCACAAGTTCAATACTGATGGATCATTGGCTCGGTACAAAGCACGGTGGGTTGTCCGTGGGTTCACTCAGCAAGAGGGTGTGGATTACTCCGAGACTTTCAGTCCTGTTGTCAAGCCGGCTACCATTCGGGTCGTGTTGAGCCTTACCACTTCTCATTCATGGCCTATTCATCAACTTGATGTCAAAAATGCATTTCTCCATGGTAAACTCAATGAGACAGTGTACTCCTCGCAACCGGCTGGGTTTGTTGACTCCTCCAAGCCGGATCATGTCTGTCTTCTTCGTAAGTCTCTCTACGGCCTCAAGCAAGCTCCTCGGACATGGTTTCTTCGCTTTCAAGCCTTCTTGCTCTCACTTGGGTTTTGTGGTTCCAAGAGTGACACTTCCCTCTTCATCATGCGTCATGGCTCCTCTCTTGCATATTTGCTAGTTTATGTGGATGACATCATCCTTACTGCCAGCAGCTCCACCACACTTCACTACATCATCTCATCTCTCAAGAAGGAATTCGCCATGACCGATCTTGGTGCCCTTCATCATTTCTTGGGTATCAACGTCACCACCAACACCTCCGGCCTTTTTCTCTGTCAACAACAGTACACTCTCGAGCTTCTTGAGCGGGCTAAAATGCTCAACTGTAAGCCCGTTTCCACCCCGGTTGACACCACCGCCAAGTTGTCCTCTCACGATGGCCAACTTCTCACCAACCCCACCCACTACCGTAGCTTGACCGGTGCCTTCCAATACCTCACTCTAACGCGCCCCGACATCACCTATGCGGTGCAACAGGCTTGCCTGTTCATGCATGCACCACGCGACATTCACATGCAACTTGTGAAGCGTATTCTCCGGTATCTCCGAGGCACCTCTCACTTTGGTCTTCAGCTATTTCGGTCACCCTCTACAGATCTCACCGCTTATACTGATGCGGATTGGGCCGGTTGCCCCGATACTCGCAAGTCGACATCCGGGTTTTGTGTCTATCTTGGCACCAATCTTGTCTCCTGGTCCTCTAAGAGGCAACCCACCATTTCCCGTTCGAGCGCGGAGGCTGAGTATCGCGGTGTTGCAAATTGTGTGGCTGAATCTTGCTGGCTGCGGCAGCTTCTTCTTGAGCTTGAGGTGCCACCGACTCGAGCTACTGTGGTGTATTGTGACAACATAAGTGCCTCGTATCTTGCCAGCAATCCGGTTCAACACCAGCGGACTAAACACATCGAGATCAACCTGCATTTTGTTCGCGATCATGTGGCCCTTGGCGAAGTGCGGGTGTTGCACGTTCCCTCCAGCTCAAAGTACGCGGATGTGTTCACCAAGGGTCTCCCATCACAGATTTTCCATGAGTTTCGATCCAGCCTTAACACCCTTCCACATGGTGTTCCGGCTGAGGGGGGGTATTGACAAGTGTACATTGTATTCTACTGTTGTACGTAGTATGATCCTATATTTCTGGATCTCTTTGCCCGTTGGCCTGCATGCCTATTCTCACGGGCCCTCTCCCTCTCTCTCTCTCTCTCTCTCTCGGTATATATGCTGTAATGTGTAACAGAATCAATCAATGATAAGGAAACAATCTTCCAACTCCTCTCCCGCCTCCCCGCCAGATCCCTCCACCGCTTCAAGTGCGTCTCCGTCCCCTGGCGCGACCTCATCACCGACCCCGCCAACCGCAAGAAGCTGCACCAGGTCCTCGCCGGCTTCCTCTACATGTCATTCCGCAGCGTGCACCACCACCACCACTTTGCCAGTGTCTCCGGCGGCGCTGCCCCGTTCGACCTTTCCCTCCCTTACCTGCAGCCAAACAAGTACAAGGACATGGAGCAGGTAGACGCCTGCAATGGCCTCCTTCTCTACCGCGGCTGCACCAAGAATTTGGCGCCCCTTGGGATTGGACAGAGGATGATTGCCGTTTTGTCGTGTGCAATCCTGCCACTGGCAGCTGGGTGGAGCTGCCCCCTCAACCTCAACCGCAAGAGCCGGCGAAAGGGCGTAGCCGTGTCGCAGGTCTGGCTTTTGATCCGGCGGTCTCATCCCATTTCCATGTTCTTCGTTTCGAGGAGGCAGACTCATCGAGCGTGACAGGAGTGAGCATCTACTCGTCACGGACAGGAGCCTGGAGTCATAGGGACAGGGTGATGGCTGAGGAAGTTACACTGTCGTATACCACTAGATGTATCTTTGTTGGCGGCGTGCTCTACCTGATGGGCTTCCTTCCGAGCACCAACAACGACCATGTGCTGCTGGCAGTGGACATGGCTGGGAAAGTGTGGAAGACCATCAGTGTGCCGCATGCCTGAAGATTTGCTATGATTGGAACGTCCCAGGGGTGCTTACACTATGCTATAGCTTCCAATAACAACAACATCCCAGTTTCTGAGATAGAACTCTGGTGCCTCAAGGATTGTGATAATAAGGAATTGGTCCTGAAACGTACTGCCAGCATCGATAAGTCTACATGCATGACTATGAAGAATTACAGGGTGATTGGGATCCATCCAGACTGCGACACCATTTTCTTGGTTCCATGTGGAGGTCATACCTTGCTACCGTATGATATGCAACATCAGAAAGTTGGATGCATCCTTGATCTTGAGAAAAACAGCACATAACGATTTCTACCCTATGTTCCTTTGTTCTCAGAGTCATTAGGAGATGCAAATGGGCGGTAGCTTTACCTTCAATGCTTCCTCCAAGAATTGGTTTTTCTATCGGCTGAACTATTTGTGTGTACCTCTGAATCTACTTGAATCATGCCACTCAATTTGCTGGTGCTTACACTCCTCTTGCTTGGTTTTCAGTTCAGAGCAATGCCTGGTAAACCTACAGATTAAGCACAATGTTAACTCCAAAGAACACCGTTACTCTTGTTCTTGTTTGCCTAGCACTGGCTATTGTTCTTGACATGCACGTATTAGTCCCATAACAATCAGTTATTATATTGTAACCATCCTTCTTTCCGTAACAATCAGTTATTATGATTATCCCAAATCCTATTGCAGATTGTGAACCTGTAGTTTACTAAAAGGTTCAATCAGAGTAGTTACTGGTGTGATGTCGACTCAACCTTATTCATTCAGTATTTTGCTAAAACACTGCCTTGGAGCAGGTTCTTTTTACTTATATTTGCTGAATTCAGTAGAGCTTTGAATCTGTTAACCACAGAGGTATTGCATTAATGCCAAAAAAATGAAATAAAGGTGCAAGCTTTGATGGGAAGATTTTGTGCTTGGTGTTTGCGCGTTTGGTCCGTTTTTAATAATTCAGGTGATAAGACAAAGGTGTGTAGCATATAAGCTTATGCTTCATATATGAAAAATAGGATTTGGGCAGATGCCAGGACAGGGCATTTACTGTGCTGGAAGTTTGACAGTTGATATGGGTGCTCTTGTTTCTAAATTGAACTCTAAAGTTGTTCGACTCTACCTTTTGTCAAAAAACATATGTAGTGTGAAGTTTCATCCGCTTTCGATGAAACTTCAGCTTGATTCTCTCCAGTGCGTAGCAACTTTGTTTGCAATCTTATTTCACAGTAAGAGAATGAATACAATATTATTTCTGCTTATTTCAGCTACCAACCAAAGTACAGTCAATGCATTTACACCATAACTTGTCAGCCTTCTTAGCTTATAATTTTCGGACCTCATTTTGACAGAGTCGTGCAAGTTAGTGAAAAATGCAACTTTACTTATCAATTGATTATTTCTGCACCCTTCTTACGATGTTGCCTAGGTATCAAGTGAATGGATTCAAGTAGATATATTACCTTTTGTCAGAAAAAAATGGCAACTACCTCAGAACTCAGATTGATGTATTTTTGCGAACAGTTATGATGTTTTGTTTTCATGTTAAGATATGCACTTTAATATTTGGGCGTTCCCATTGGGCCGTTCTGATCTACTCCCTCTGTCCCATAATATAAGAACGTTTTTTACACTACACTAGTGTAAAAAACGTTCTTATATTATGGGACGGAGGGAGTAGCTGCCTGATGATTACCATCGTTTGCTGGTGTACAGCTATTAGCCGTCTGCTGCTACTACTAGTACGGCCACCACCACCAACACTGTTCGGCTGTTGCTGGCATGCCTGAACTATTTGACCCTCCTGAACTCTTAATTTCCATCCGCCGAGCTGCAAATATGAAGTATGAAACAATGCTCCGACTTATCATCTTGTATATTAAGAAGTATGAAGGCCTGGCAGATCGAAACATTGCTCCGACTTACTATCTTGTATATTAAGCTACGTTTTCATATTGTTTTCCGCAACCCCGTTTGCTGACTGAATGCTGATGCTTTTGCAATGTGTCATGGGTCTCTCTGCAGATGATTCTGCAGTCCTGATTTGATGACCGAATGGCATACATCTTTCTGAAGCTTGCTATATAATATATGTGAAGTTATTTTTGCAACCTTGCTTGCTGGATATTCATGCGCCTTTCTGAAGTTCTGCTAGCTACTGTCCGTATTTTCTGCGTGCACGTTGAGAAGATAAAATGTATTATTAAACATGGTAGCTGATTCCTTGTGTTAATTCAATTGGAGCTCTTCAAATGTATTATTTTTGCAAGCACCTGTAAGATGAAGAAGGGAGTGATTGGATAAGCAAAGATTCATGTTGACATATAGTGAGAGCTGCCTATGGGTTTTATTTTATGATGGAATGAGACTATGTTTCTGTGAAATAAACTTCTGGAGAATTTTTTTGAGTTCCCTTGGTAAATGCAGATATATTTTGCACATGTATAAGAACTACTGTCCCACATTATAAGACATTTCGGAGGGAGCACACACCTGGGCAGCACAGAGCAACAAGATCATAGATCCCAGTTGAAATCACAGCAGTCTCGGGAAACCATCTCAGGCTGTGTTTGTGTGTTAGCACAAGAACAAGCAATAAACAGAACCAGTGTCTATCATTGCACAATATTATTACAGACAATTCGAATCTGAAAACAGAACATTATTCCACGCCCCAAACTATTATGATGGAATGAGACTATGTTTGTGTGTTAGCACAAGAACAAGCAATAAACAGATCATCATTTATTGGAAATAAATATATAGCTTCTGTGTTCATCGCCCCAAACTATTACAACCAAACAAATGCAGAGGCCATCATTCCACGACATCACAAACCATATGAAACAAGTGAATTTAGTTGTCATAATTCCACATTGTTACAAACCATATGAAGCAAATAAATCCAGCGTTAAACACTGTTAAAAAACATCGGTTGCTCGCAGCAATGACATGTTGCATTGTCTGCAAACGCATGATATATAGGACGACTTCTATAGAACCTAATGACAAGGTATACGTGGAACCAGAACTCATCACCCGGTCAATCGACAACATATATCCTACGAATGATAGGGTTTCTCCTTTAGCTGCATCCACAGTATGAAGCCTGGTATTTCAGTCAGGGAATGTATTAAAAAACTTAAGAAACAATCGTCCTAATGGTTCTTAACTTGAAAAGGTAGGAATCAAAGGCATTTATAGAAGTATATACCTCTCGACCCATCATTTTCAACGGGAGAGCAACTTCATAATTAATGTATAAATTCCTTCGCTTCAACGTGCTGAAGTTTTTGCCAGTTTGGACGGCCTATTTGTTTGCACGAACTCATGAACTCTCCATTGCAGCAAGACACTTTAAACTTCTGAAAGTGATTTAAGATACCAGCATAGCCAAATCGTTAGGCTCTTGAGGAACCTGAGCTTATTCATATTGTCTGGCAAGTGGCCCCAGCAGCATTCAGCAATTAAGAGATGGCGAAGTTGAATGAAATGCTCAAAAAGTTCGGGAGCAGGTCGCAAACGACTGCAGTCGTGGAATATAAGTTCATGTAGGTACTTTGGGCCACCGTTCTACTCACTCACCATCCAACTTGGGTACCTCAGACTTTGGTACCTCCAGATTTCCAGACTTTTAAGATCCTTGGGTGGGCAAAGGCCCTCAAGTACCTGTGCTTGAACTTCTGGTGTGCAAGCTCTATCATTAACCCAGAAAAGTCGCAGTTCGGTCAGCCCTTTCTTATCAGCTAGCTTTGCTTCATGTGCTTCCTTCTTGCTTTCAACATTTTCAAGATTTTGGATCGTCAGAATGGCCCGAAGCTTGTTTAGGTCCCTCAGCTGTTTTAACTCATACCCATGTTCCCTCCTTACATCAAAAGTTTCTATTGTCTGTAGTGATATTAACCTGCCAATGTTCGGAATATGCATTGTTATTTCGCCGCCGATGATATGCCTCAAGTTGGTGAGGTTACCCATGTTTATATCAGATGAAACTTCTACATCACTTGCATAACCAAACATTAGCACCTGCAGATGGTAAAGACTGTCTACTGTTTTTGGTAAATATAGCGCTGCTTCGTAGAACACTAAAGCAAGATACCGGAGATGCTTTAAATGACCAATAGCTGCTGGGATTTCGAACACACTTATTTCATCGATCAATGTCCAGGAGGTTTCAATGGCCAATACTCGCAATTTCTGCAGCTTCTCAAACACTTCCTCAAAGAATTCTTTGTCAGCCGGTGCAAGCTCCATATGATCAATAATGAGAGTGCGTAGGTTTTTCAGTTTAATAATGTCCTCAGTAACCATTGCTCCATTCGCAACGAAAAGTTGGCGAACATCATGAGGAACTTCTCTGCTCGAGCCATTCTCGATTCTGAAGCAATCACTCCCTGCTGCATTCTCGGCTAAATCATGCATAAGATCGTGGACTAAATAGCACAAACTGCCCTGGTAGTATCCTCCTGGTTGCACAAATGAGGTTGCCAGTAACTCATGGAAGTAACCCTGACCAATAGCTTCGATATCCTCCTCTGCATTAGTGCTCTGTATGAACCCCTCTGCCACCCATAGTTTAACTAACTCATCAAGGTTCAAACGGTATCTTTTGGGGAAAATACTGCAGTAAGCAAAGCATCGCCTCACCTGCTCATCAAGATGCTGGTAACTCCACCACAGGGCCCCTGTCGTCTCATTCAGAAGGTCCCGATCTCGAACTTCTCTCCAAAAGTCGACATCATTTTGTCTTTTACGTAGATGCCCTTCCACTGTGCTGGCTGCCAGAGGTGATCCTTTCAGCTTCTGTGCAATTTCAGCCCCAATAATTTTGAGTTCCATTTTTTTTTTGATAAAGGACTTTTCATTGAATAGATATATCGAGGTGATACAATCATATAGAAAGAAAGCCCGGCCTCTGCATAGCTAGATGCACACAGCCAAAACGTCCAGAGCACTCTAAAAATAAAATAATTTGATACAATGCCAAGCAATAAATCGTGTCCAGCCTAAGGAGCGGTAGATCCTATCCGTAAATCACACCGCCATCCATGGGGGTAGAAAACCTCCCTGGTCGTACGCTCCAGCCGGGTAGACGCCATCATAAAAAGGTCCCTGTCCTCCGGCTTCTGCAGGATAGACCACGTACGGATCAATCGTGTACAAGCATGAATAACCTGCATAGGAGATGAGACACTTTTGTTGTTAAAAACCTCATTATTCCTGGAAAGCCACATTGCCCAGCATAAGGCCGCCGCTCCCACAAGAATATGTGCAGAAAATTGTTTATCAATACCCCGCAACCAGTTGCCGAACATATTCCGTGCAGTACGTGGTGGGTATAAATTCGAAGCTACCTGGACCACGGCCCAAACTGCCCGCACGAACTTGCACTCAAAAAATAAGTGTTTGATAGACTCGTCATGTTGACAAAAGACACATGACTTGGGCCCATGCCAGTTTCGTCGTGCCAGATTATCTCTAGTTAGAATGACTCCTTTGTTTAGAAACTAGAGGAAAATCTTCACTCTTAGAGGAATTTTTAGCTTCCACAATTTCCTGTTATCTACCGGAGCATCACAATGTACCATTGCATCATACATGGATTTGACCGAAAATTTGCCATTCTGATGCAAGTTCCATCGAAAAATGTCCGGCTCATCTGACAGTTGAATGTCATCTAGGCGAGTGAGTAATTCATTCCATGCTGCCAGACGAATTCCCAAAAGATCCCTACGAAAAGAAATATCGGGGTTTTGTTGTCCTAAGACTTGTTTGATCGTGACAAATTTATGTCTAACAATCCTATACAAGCTCGGATATTGCACCATTAGTGAGTTGTTCCCTAGCCAGGTATCTTCCCAGAAACGAACCTGAGAACCGTCCCTAACCGAGAAGGTCCCAAATTGGAAGAAGAATTCCTTGGCCTTCATGACACCACTCCAAAAATGTGAATCCCCAGGTTTCCAATAAATTTGAGAAATGGCATTGGATCCCACATACTTGTTGCGAATGATTTCTTGCCATACTCCATTCTCAGTGAGTAGTTTATAAACCCACTTGCTGAGAAGAGCAATGTTTTAATCTCAAGGTCTTGGATTCCCAGGCCCCCTTGACTTTTAGGTCTGCATAATACGCTCCACCTAGCCAGTCGATATTTCTTAGTTTCATTATCACTCTGCCAAAAAAATCTGGATCTAAAATAATCGAGTCGCTGTAGAACCCCTTTCGGCAGGTGGAAGAAGGAAAACATATATAAAACCATGTTGCTTAGGACAGAATTGATCAAGATCAATCGCCCCCCATACGACAACAGTTTGGCCTTCCAACTGGCTAAACGTTTCTCAAGTCTCTCTTCCACATGCCTCCACTCAGCAATAGTTAGACGCCGACGGGAATACCCAGATATCGAATCGGAAACTGCCCAAGCTGGCATCCAAAAATGTCGGCATACTCGGGTGCTGATTCTGCAGCCTCGCCAAAGCAAAAAAGTTCGCTCTTATGAAAATTAATTTTGAGACCAGAAAGTTCCTCAAAAGCACATAAGAGCACCTTAAGATTTCTTGCCTTCTCTAAATCATGATCCATAAAAAGTATCGTGTCATCCGCATATTGTACGATGGATAGACCATCTTCTACCAAGTGTGGAATGACCCCACTAATTTGACCATCCAGCTTAGCCCGCTCAACAAGGGTAGCTAGCATGTCAGCCACAATGTTAAACAGAATAGGAGATGCGGGGTCACCTTGACGAAGCCCCTTTCTTGTCTGAAAATAGTTCCCAACGTCATCGTTAACTTTTATGGGCACACTACCTCCAGATACAAAACTCTCTACCCAGCGACACCATTTTTGTGAGAATCCCTTCATGCGCAAGGTTTGCAACAAAAAGGGCCACTTAACTTTGTCGTAGGCTTTCTCAAAATCAATTTTAAGAATGACACCGTTCATCTTTTTCTGGTGCAGTTCATGAACAGTTTCGTGCAGGACGACCACTCCATCTAATATATTGCGTCCTTGCATAAATGCTGTTTGAGTGGGTTTTACGACATGGTCAGCTACATTGTTCAACCGGTTGGTCGCTACCTTCGTAAAAAATTTAAAACTTACATTCAGAAGGCAAATCGGTCTATATTGCTGAATACGACTAGCCTCCTTAATCTTAGGCAATAGGACAATTTCCCTAAAGTTTAAACGGGAAATATCAAGATCCTCGGAATGCAGCTGGTTAAACAACTGAACCAAGTCTTCCTTAATCACGTCCCAAAAGCTTTGATAAAACTCAGCGGGAAAGCCATCCGGTCCCGGCGCCTTGTTGTGTTCCATCTGAAACACCGCGATTCGAATTTCCTCCTCAGAAAACGGAGAGGTTAGGAATTCGTTTTCCGCTTCAGTAACTTGAGTAATATCGTGAGTAATGGATTCGTCCAGCTGGAAATTAGATTCAGGTGAAGGCCCAAAAAGGTCTTTGTAGAACTTAGTGATAAAATTTCTAAGTGGTATATCCCCCTCTATTCGGCCTTCTTCTTGATCAAGGGCGAATATACGCTTCTTTCTATGCCTGCCATTAGCTAGCATTTGAAAGTATTTCGTGTTATCATCACCTTGCACCAGCGAATCTGCTTTGCTACGTTGGTACCATTTAATCTCTTCCTCGCGTAATATGCGGGCAATCTGCGCGTTGAGATTACTTTTTTGCTCAATCTCAACAGCAGACAGAGACCTCACCTCCGCTATTTTATCAAGGGAATCAATTAAAGTAGACAAACGCAATTTTTCTTTTTTGTAAATGTCCGCAGTATGTTTGGCCCATCCTCGGAGGAATCGACGCAAGGCGCGGATTCGATTATTCCATCGTTGAATGGGTGTGTTACCACGAGACTGGCGCGCCCACACCTTCTTAACTAGTTCATGAAATCCCTCTCTAGTGAGCCATCCTAGTTCAAATTTAAACTGGTGACAGTTAGAACTTGGGATTGGTTGTCCAAAATCGGTTAGCAATGGAGCGTGATCCGATAAGGCCTCAATTCTTTCTAGTGCCGGAACCGAGGCTAGGGGATATTTTTATTCCCAGTCAGTCGTAACTAGCACCCAGTCCAGTTTTTCGAAGGTTTGCACCGATCGGTTATTGGCCCAGGTATACTGACGACCACACATCGTGATCTTCCTCAGATCGAGGCTGTCAATAACAACATTAAAGAGGAAGGGCCACCTAGTGTCAAAACGATCATTGTTTTTTTCCTACCGATACCGAAGGATATTAAAATCCCCCCCGATTAACATGGGATGGGGATTATCTCGACAGGTGTTGACTAATTCTTTTAGAAATGCAGATTTAAATTCCTCTAGAGCGGCGCCATATACAGCTACCAGGCTCCAGATGAAGTTGTCGGACTTATTTCTAAGGTGGAATTTGATATGATACTCCCCCTTTGACATGGACAAAAGTTGTAAGTATGTAGAGTTGATACCTAGCAAAATTCCCCCGGACCTCCCGGTCGGTGGTAAGACGTGCCATACGTAATCAAAACCACATGAAAAGTGGTCCAGATCACGTGTTGGAAAATCACGTTTGCCCGACTCAGTGATAGCCACAAAGTCCAATGAATGGTCCTTAACACAATCGGCAATGTGTTTGTGTTTAGCCAAGTCGCCAAGACCTCTCCTATTCCAGAACATGCCTCTCATGATAAACCAACTTTATGTTTAGATCTCTTTACTTTTTTAGAAGATCGCCCTCTTTTCTTTGCTGAGTTAGACTTATTCTTGCGCACCGACGCGACAAGCTCAAAAAGCGTAGTGTCGCGTACTGTATCTTCAAGGTCTACTTCAGTCGCGTCATTAACCAAATGAGAGAGAAGCTTGCCTTCATGATTGGCATCAGCATCCTCCGCCTCCTCATCTGACACGAGAGGGTCGACAAAGCTCGATAACTTCGGAGCAACCGTAAGCCGGTCGAACTCCACTTGTTTTAAAGCTTTGACCGAAAAATCTATCTCATTCTCATTACGTCCTAGTGACACCCCAAGTCTAGTAATATTTGAAGATACTTTGGAATTATCAAAAGACATAAAAGACTTGCGAGAGGGAGTACCTTCGAAGTCGAGGTTACGAGCAACAGTCCTACGCATGGCCTTCACCATAGAATCCTCGTCGGTGGCTGCAGATCCGTCAGCCCCAACATGATGACGCCCGCTGCGCCTCAGCGATGGAGGAGTAACATCCGCCTCGAAGTCCATCATATCGACTCCGCCAGGCATAGTTGGCTGCTGCAACGACGAAGAAGAAGAAAGAAGGGGCTGCTCCTCAGCCTCCTCAAGTCCGGGTGCCGGCACCCCCTCCCCCGGCGGCGGAGGAGTGGATGATAATGTGCGAAGTACAGCCATGGCAGACTCCTGGCCAGCTCGAACGGACAGAGAGAAGATGACACCACGTCGAGTCGGAGAAGCCGGAGTGGGCGATGATGACGACGGCGATGAAGCGGTCCTCTCCGGCGCGGGTTGCCCACGACTCCCCTCATGGGGGTTAGGCGGTGGCGACAAGCAAGCCGACGATGGCGGCATCGAGGACCGGGGCGCCACCGGAGAGGGCGGTGATGACGACGACGCTGGAGTTGTCCCCTCTGGTGTAGACCGCCCACAATTCCCCAGGTGGTGGTTAGGCGATGGCGACCTGGGAGCCAAAGATGGCAGCGTCAAAGACCGGGGCGCTGATGACGAAGGAGAAGCAACCCTGGACGAAGAATCCGACCCCGACGGAGAAGCCCCCCTTATAGGCGGTGAAGCATCCGTGACGGGTAAGCCACTATGAGAGTTCGGAGGTGTGACGGCAATGGCGATCTGCATGGGCACCACACCACCCGATGAAGAAGGCATCGAAGAGTTGTTGGATGATGAAGTGGGTTTGGACCTCTTGCTTGGATCATTGTTCCTCGCTGTGTCCTCCCTGTCATGCCCCTTGTCGCCCCCTGAATCATCGCCATGCTCCCATACTCGAGGCACAAAGTCACTATCAACGCGGAAGTCTGACTTTTCAAGACTGTACCGGAACTCATAACCTTTCCTTTGAACCACCACGTCTGAAGAGAGAGAATCAATTGTGCTGCTTTTAAAAGCATCAAGTTTCAAAACTGCTACCTGGATACGAACAATTCCTCTCCGGCGCAAACAGAGAAGGTCAACATCAAGAGTAGCACCAATCACCGAGCCGACTGCCCAAAGCCCCAAGAAGTGTTGGAGAGCGTGAGGCACCCCATGCACATGAACCCGGATAGGAATCAGCTCGAAACAGTGTGGTATCCTCTCCGTATTCCAAGGCTTGAACTCGATAGTGACATTGTGAGATTTGATGAAAACTGCAAAGCCAGTCACCCTCTGTAACACCTCCTCACTCGGAAAGGACATGAGAAAAGCGTCTTTGCCATGCGGAATGGCCTCCCACATCCACTGCTGCTGATACTGAGCAATCTAGCAACCTCTGCCTCCACGATACTTGGAGTGATAGAGCCACCAGAAATAGATACCAACGCCGTCAATGAATCCTGTGGTGCAAGATCCTCCCTACAAACATTATCAGGCATCTGGAAGAAGGCCATACTTTCAGTTCCATATCCACATAACATCGCCACCTGTTTCGGCATCTTGAGAGCGGGACAGCGCCGCATGGTCATCGGATGATTATATTTGTTACAAATAAAACAATACTGTTGTGTCTCGCAGTCATCAGATGTGTGCCCTGCAGCCTGACACTTCGAGCACCATACCTTCTTAGGATTAACTATCACCTCGGCTGCCCTTGAATTTTGGTTTATAGGCTGTTGTTGCAACAAACTGGACTGCAAAGGGGTGTTTTGCCCATAACCCACTGCCATCATAGACGAAGAAGCGGGCACCTGCATCAAAGGCAGCATCATAGGGGTCGCCGATGGATTAGCGGTAGGTGGTACAGGAGGTTTGTGTCGACCACCCTTGCCGCCCTTTGGCTTCCGAGGGCGTGCGGCCGCATGAACGCCGGCAGCAGATGGAGCTTGTGGCATGCTGGCATTGAAGCTGGCCGGCACCTGCATCCCGGCAATACCAGAGTGTTGCATGGACTGAAACTGTTGCTGTTGCGCATAGCCCCCCGTTGGTTGAAGAAGGAACGGCTGGTGCTGCACATACTGACCCTGGGCAGTGAAGAACGGCTGCGGAAATTGCGGCTGATACACCGGAGACTGCTGCAGAGGCAGTTCCTGTGCCTGAGGCTGCTGCGCCGGCACGAAGCCACCCGGCGCTAGATGCGTCTGCGCCGCCTGCACCGGTTGATAGACGCCCGGAGCAAAGCCCGGCGCGCCGCCCGTCGGCGAAGAAACCGGCTGGGAAGACGTTGCAGGCTGCAAGTGCTGGCGATCGGTGGAGATGGCCGGCGGCGCGGAAGGGTCGCCGCGCATCATCGTTGGAGAGGCGACGACGGCAGCGAAAGAGCGATTGAAGTTAGGGTTCGCCCCCAGCGTTTTCCTGGTCCACATATGACCAAGCCAACGGCCAAGATGAACCATCCGGAGTGGACGCACACGATACACCTGCATGCCTGATGCAGCCGCCGGTGCAGGATCTGAAACAACAGCGACGTCCACAGCCCGTCCAGGATGGCCGGAAGACGACGAAGGCCCAAGGATCACCGGCGGGATTCCTCCATCGGCGAGACATGCTCGCGGTAGAAGATCACCCACGTTCTTGGCGGCGACAGGCGAGGCGGCGGAACTGGGCCGATCCAAGGCTTGATCAGAGGCCTCGACCGGACGGGGACTCCAGAGACACCGCGGGAGGGAGCTGCAGCCGTCTCCGCCACTTTCGAAGAGGTTGCTGCTACGCCCTCCATCGAGACCGGCGCAGAATCTCCATCCTCGGCTGACCTGGAAACAGAAGAAACCTCACCTGCCCGACGAGCTGAAGGTCGCTCCCAAACCCTGGACGCCGGAGTAGGGTAACCGATATCCGCCCAGAACTCATCCGCCAACTCCTCGTCAGTTTTCCTCCGGCGAACTGCAGGAAGGGGGGAGGCGTCACCCGTATGCGTCGGCTCCTCCGCGTCGGAAGAACCTAGGCAGGAAAACCGGGATCCTAAGTTGCCCGGCGACGCCGGCGACCAACAAGGTGCCAGGGTCAGTCGCCGCCGAGAGGCGATCCGCATTTCGCGGTCAGTCAGTCCAGTTCCAACACATTTTCTTGATAATCTGGATCATCTGCATTTGCATCTTGAAGGGCATAATACAGGAACAGTTCCAAGAAGACTTGATCATCCAAGGGGCGTATCGGAATAGCAGTGCGTGCCACACCAGGACCAAGATCTGAAAATGCATCTTTGTGGCGACTTTTCGCAAGGATCTTGCTTCCTCTATTTCCAGATTCAATGGAGAGAGTAACTTTACTAGTGTCTGCTTATCATCATCCTTATCGCACCAGATATCATCTAGTACCAATAGGAGTCGTTTGCCCTCTAGTTTCTTCTCTAATTCGTTTTCCAGGACATCAAGGCTCTTGTAATCAGGGCATGATTTATTGTCCATTGAAGCTGCCTCAAGCATCTCCTTGAAAATGTCACCCACACTATAGTTCTGAGAAACATGAATCCACATAACAAGGTCGAAATAGCCATTAACTTTCTCATACTTGCAAACATGTTGTGCGAGGGTTGTCTTCCCAGATCCTGGCATTCCATGAATGCCAACTACCGAGAAACAGTTACTATCACTTGAGCTTGGATTGAGATCAACATTTTCATTACGAAGCATTGTTGTTATCTCCTTAAGATCCTCATCTCGACCAGTTACCTTTCCTATTGGTGCTGAAGTGGTGCGTGTGCGTATATTTTTGGCAGCAACATTTTTGCTCTTGCTCGACGGCGTTGCCAGTGCAATAATTCCCTGTGCTGCAACAATTAGTTCTTCTATCTTGACCATATTATCCTTCAAACGATGACTTAAGTCTCCTGTGAGAGTCAAACTCGGTTCGATACAAATATCCTGCAAAAGCAGTCTGGGACGGTTGTATCACAGAGTGTGCAATTTGTGTGAGTCTATTGGTCCCGACCTTGGTGAAAATTTTGAAACTTACATTAAGAAGACAGATAGGCCTGAACTGCTCAATACGAACGGCCTCTGTCTTAGGCAGTAATGTTATCGTTCCAAAATTTAATTGAAACAACTGAAGCTGTCCAGAGAAAAAATCATGGAACATCATAAGCAAATCCCCTTTGATAATGGGCCAGCACTTTTTATAAAACTCCGTCGGAAAACCATCCGGCCCTGGAGCCTTATTGTTCTTCATTTGTGAAATGGCCTCAAACACCTCTTTCTTCATAAATGGGGCAGTTAAAATATCATTTTCGTCCACCACAAGTTGAGGGACATCCTCAACCATGGACTCACCTAAGGATACAAAGTTATCCTTCGGAGGCCAAAACAGTTGCTTATAGTACTCTGTTATATAAGCTTTTAGGTTTTCCTGTCCTAAAATTGTCCCCTCATCCTGCTCAAGCTGAAATATTCTCTTTTTTCGATGTTTGCCATTTGCAATCATATGAAAAAATTGAGTGTTGTCATCCCCTTAGACTATTTTGCGAGCCTTAGAGCATCTCCAGCCGTTGAGCCCCCCAGGAGGCATTTTTTCGCTGCCTAGGGGACTGCCGGTGAAAACTTTGGCCTGGGGATGAAACAATCTCTAGCCATTTCCACCCCAACCCCCCAAGCGAGGCGGTGCCCGTCTTCCGCTCTGCGCTCCGCAACACACTGGCGAGGCCGTGAGCGCCGTTGGGGCCGTCGCTGGCCTGGCGTCCCTGTCCAACCACACGCGTGAGGAGATGGTTGTGTGCGATTGCATCGAGCTGCTCCAGTACTCCGTCGACGAGCTCGGGTGGTCACTCGACGCCATGGTTGAGCCCCTCGACGGCGCGGAGGGAGCGTTCGCCCAGAGCTGGCGCGGCGGCCCGAGTCGCTCGCCGCCACGCTCTGCGAGGGGGACCGGGGCACGCCGCTGGCCGAGCTGAGCTCGTCCGAGATTGAGACCTGATGCAGAAGATGCGCGGGGCCCGGCGGCGTCGAAGACGAGCTCAAGCGCGTCCGTTCCTGGCGGCGGAGGCCAAGTACGCGGCTGCCTCACCGGAGCCCTACGGCAGAGGCCAAGTACGCCGCTGCCGAACTCCTCCCCTGCTTCCTATCGTTGTCGCTGCAGCTCTGCTGCTCTGCCGGGTTGCTGCTGCTACACCGAGTGCCCCGCGCCCCGCCCGCACCGGGGCGCGCCCTGGCCGCGGTCGCGTCAAGAACGGCAACGTGTGGCGGCACTACTTCGAGCCGGCGGGCGCGGTGGTGGAGTACGACGGCGTGCCCTTCGTGGCCATCGGCGAGGAGCTAGGGATGCCCGACCGGCTCTACGAGCGCGTCGACGGCCTTCGTGCCCACCTCCTGGTACCTGAGCTCGGCGGCGGCCTTGGTGGTGCGCAAGTCCAGCAGCTGCAGCAGGAAGGCGCCATGCGCGCGAGCCATAGCCAGGGAGGGAGGAGCGCCTGTCGTGCCAGCGGCGCAGCTGAGGCGGCCGGGCGGCTTGGCGTGGGAGGCCCTCCGACGACGGAGAGGAGAGCCGTGCGAGCAGACGGCGGCGTGCGGCGGACCGGCGGGGGCCAGCGGGGGAGACGCGCCACGGAGCGGACGAGCGGGGGCGAGCAACAGCGAGGGAGGCACGTGGTGGGCCTTGCCAGGAGAGAGAGACTAGAGAGGCTGACAGTGGGCCTTTTGCAACTAAAGTTAAACACCGGCGCCCCCAGCTTCCTGGGTTTGCCCTGCGTGTGCCGGCTGTATTTTTTGCTTACTCTGGCGAAAAGTGAGTTCGTGAGGGCACGGCTGGGGCATTTCTATGTCGCCAGTGCTAAAAAAAGGCTGTTGGGGGGCGTCCTGGGGGCACGGGTGGAGATACTCTTAGCTCGCAAAGCCCACTTCAATTCCTCCTCACGAAGGAGTTCTTTCAGTGTCAACTCCGCCTCCACTTTAGTCTCCGGCTCTGTGGTATCTAAAAATGGAGCACTTAGCTTTTAAATCTAGGGATTGAATAAGAACAAGGAGCCTTTCCTTCTCAGCCTCATAAATCCCATGCATATGCTTAGCCCATCCACGAAGAAATCTTCGTAGATGCCTAATCTTATTCTGCCATCGTTCAACAGGAGACCTCCTTCCTGAATTTTTAGCCCATTCTCTTGCTACCAGATCCAGGAACCCTTCCCTTTCAAACCACACTAATTCGAAAGAAAATAAGTTTTTATTCCCCACATGGGTGGCCTCGCCAGAGTCAACTAACAACGGGGTGTGATCCGAGATTGCGTGCGATAGCGCTTGAACTGTTACCAGGGGAAACTTCTGCTCCCATTCGACGCTAGCAAGGACACGGTCCAGCTTCTCAAATGTCGGATTTGGCAACGAATTAGCCCAAGTAAATTTCCTACCAGAAAGCTCAATCTCTCTAAGATCCAAGCTTTCGATTATGGTATTGAATATAAACGACCATCTGCCGTCAAAATTATCATTATTCTTTTCTCCCTTCTTCGAATAATGTTAAAATCGCCCCCAACAAGGATTGGGAGCTGCTCGCTACCACAAATACGGACCAGATCAGCCAAAAAATCGGGTTTATGCTCTGGCTGCACTGCACCATACACTGCCACCAATGCCCAATTAAACCCATCGGCCTTTGATCTGACTCGGAATTTTACCGCAAAATCTCCCATTACCACACTCCGGACTTCCAACGACTCACATGAGCAGCAGCAGTGTGCTGACCTGTTGGAACCTACGCGCCGGTTGCCGGAGATGGGGGAAGTTTCTTACTGTAAGTGGGATGCAATAGCCGGACCGGAGTCTGGAGCAGTATTAGCGAAGGCAGAATGGTAGCTTTGTGGTCGCGGGTATGGTATCAGTCGTTGTAGTAGGCTTGGTCCTCAAAATTTCTTTTCCAAAGCAGCAGGGTAGGACGAAATAAAAAACATAAGCTAACTACTAATCAACGAGAAGACTTGACATGGTTGGACTAAGAATATCGATATGGAGCCTAATAGCAAAAAATCAGATGGACTGTACGAGGCTTTTGACATGATTGGGCTATAAGATTGGTCCTCTGAATTATTGTCTGGCCCAGCAGGGTGGTTGGGTGAACCAGTGGTGGAGGATGGTACAAATTTTTGGCAGGAACTAGTCAAAAGCACAAATTTAATAAGGAGTGCTAATCAGTGTGAAGCCTTGACATTGAGCACCATCGATGGGGACAGCCCATGGAATGTGTGTGTGTTGCTTGAGGATGACCCAGACGACAGATTTTTACACACATTAACCTTGGTCATGGAATGGAAGCAATCATGCATAAATCTCACACTCAAGTTTATGCCGTGAATTCTTCAAGGCCGGCAACTCTGATGGCAGTGTTAGAAATAAACCATGATGGGTATGCACCCAGAGTACGTGTGTGCGTGTGTGTCACGATGGTGTACGTGCGTGTGTGTACAGTCGTGGCCATGGCGAGTTGGTTAGTCCAGCGCATAGTGTTTAGTCCAGGTGGTTAGTTGGTTAGCTAGCTTCGTGGCATGATAGGATAGTCATGCATGTAGTTAGTTAGCTGGATAAGTTGTTAGCTGGCCGGATAGACTTCATGGTTAGTTAGCATGCATCACAATAGGGGAGGTGGCGTGTGTGCCAGCCTATAAATAGAGGCCGATCTGAGTTGGTTGCATGTACGTGGTACGTGCCACAGTTTGAGCTGGAGAAAAACGCTGTTCGTCAGCGAGGCGTTTGTCGCCGCAAAACACCTATGCGTTTACTTCTTCTTCTACCTCTGTCCCCGAAAACCAGTTCGTGCTATCTAGGGTTAGACCCAACAGGCAGATTTGTACAGATATTAACCAACTGGCTGCTGTTTGTACGATCTAAACTATGAACAGAGTGCGCCAAGAACAGAGTGTATGTAATATAATTAACTGAAAAACTAGGAACCAGACGACTCGGAGAATGAATGGATGATAATGAAGACCTCCAGCAGCCTGCGGATCTCGGCTCGCTCCCGGTGACCGTCCAGGGCTGGCCCATATATATACGGGGCCCTGGGGCAAGACAAGAACAAGGGGCCCTTCTTGACAGACAAAAGCCCAGTTGTTTTTCGAAACCAAAGTAAATATGGAGTACATAGTGTTGATCTTTGGACTGTAAGACTGAGAGTACTACTATTTATCCATCAAGAGGACCCTATAATAATAGTAATGAAACAATATAGCTCCAGAAAAAATCAATTTCCTAATTGTCAGTGGACACATCTTTTTTTGGCAAAACAAATAGCCTTGTCAGAACTGGTTGCAACTTAAAACCTTTCTGTTTTCATGACATATAAAATTAAGGACTGTGATATTTGACACATGTGTGGCAGATAGCAAAACTACCACACACCTCATTTCTTCCATATAATTACATGCAATTAGAGTGACTCACTCTTCATTCACGTTCATTCCTTCCTCTAATTTCATACATGCACTAGATGACAAAAAAACTGACGTCATCCAAGATACTCTCATATTCCAAAAAAATTAAAATGTTTTGTAGCTCAAACCATCGGTCTGATGTAAAAACCGTTTTCATATAAAATATTTTTTGCGACGAGATCTTTGAAACTAGATCCCATGTTGGTATGCTTTGACAACTTTTTTTCGGATCAAAAGTTACCACGCTTGGTCTACATAAGTTACCACACCTGTTCTATGCAAGTTACTATGCTATTTTCAGATAAATTACCAGGGTTATGTTTTTCAACAAGTATTTCCCCTTGGTAAAAATTATTACGGTATTTGTACGTAATCTATTAGGTCAAAAGTTACCACCCATGGGATATGCAACTTATCATGCTACTTTCACATAATTAAGTTACCGGAGATATTTTTTCAACAACTACCTTTTTTCCCCTTGGTCAAAGTTACTGTAGTGTTTGTACGTAAGTTACCGGTTATGCAAATTTTACATTATCGTGCTATTTTCACATAAATTACCGAGCATATGTTTTCAGCAACAACTTCTTTGCATTGTCAAAGTTACCATGGTGTTTTGTACATTAATTATCAGGTACGCGGTTCGTATATTACCGTGCCATTTTCACATAAGTTACCGGGATTATATTTTTCAACAACCTTCTCCCAAACCATGATGTTTGTATGCAGTTCGTTTAATACTGGGCTATTTTCACATGAGTTATCGGGGGTATTTTTCAACAAATCGACCTCCCCCCTTAAGTTACCGCGGTGTTTATACGTGAGTTATCAGGTATGAGGTTCATATATTACCGTGCTATTTTCACCTAAGTTATCGGAGGTATGTTTTTCAACAAAATTTCCCCCTTGGTCAAATGTTACGGCGGTGTTTGTACTAAGTTATCAAGTATGGGGTCCGTATATCACCATGCTATTGTTTTTCAACTTTTTTCCCCTTGTCAAAAGTTACCGTGGTATTTGTACGTAAATTATCGGATATTCGGTTCGTATATTACCGTGTTATTTTCACATAAGTTACCGGGGTATGTTTTGAACAACCTTTTCTCCCGGTAAAAAAATTACCGTGGTGTTTCTCGTAAGTTGTCGGGTATACGGTTCACATATTACCGTGCTGTTTTCACATAAGTTACCACGAGGAAGGGGTTATGTTCTTCAAGAACTTTTTTCCCTTTGGTCAAAATTACCGTGTTGTTATACGTAAGCTATCGAGCATGCAGTTCGTATCTTATCGTGTTATTTTTACATAAGTTATCTGGGGTATATGTTTTCAACAACTTTTTTTCTCCCGGTCGAAAAAGTTACCGCAGTGTTTGTACTAAGTTATCATCTACGTGATTTGTATATTACCGTGCTATTTCCACATAAGCTACTGAAGTTATATTATTCAACAAGTTTTTCTGCCTGTCAAAAAAGTTACTGCGGTGTTTGTATGTAAGTTATCGAGTATGTGTTTAGTATATTACCATGCTATTTTCACATAAATTATGCGGTGTGTTTTCAACTACTTTTTCTCGGTCAAAAACATTACCATTGTGTTTTTCCATGAGTTATCGAGTCTGCGATGCGTATATTAGCATGCAATTTACATAGAAATTATCGGGTTATGTTTTCAAACTTTTATCCCTCTTGGGTTAAAAAGTTATCAGGGTGTTCATGTGCAAGTTATCGTATATGTGGTGTGCATATTACCAATGTGTTTAGACATAAGTTACCGTGATATGTTTTTAAGCAACTTTTTTCCCGGGCCAAAAGTTTACACGCCTAGGCCAAGTAAGTTACCACGCCTACCGTGCATATATTGTCATGCTATTTAAACAGAAGTTAGCAGGGTATATTGTCAAAAAAAAATCTTGGGTCAAAGGTTACCAAGGTGTTCGTGTGCAAGTTATCATATCTGTGGTGTGTATATTATCAAGGTATTAACATGAAATTTACTAGGGTGGGGTTTTGTTCTTAAACAAAAAATTTCCAGAGCCAAAAGTTATACAGAGGCTAAGTAAGTTACTATGCATACAATGTGTATATGATCATGCTATTTGCATAGAAGTTACTGGGAGTATATTTTTGATATTTTTTTCCTTCGGGGCCAAAATGTTACCAAGGTGTTCGTGTGCAAATTATCGTATCGGTACTGTGCATATTATCAAGGTATTTACATAGAAGTTACCGGGGTAAATTTTTAAACATTTTTTTTCCTGGGCAAAAAATTACCATGATGTTTGTACTTGATTTATGAGCTTTGTGGCATGTACATTACCGTCATATTTACATAGAAGTTACACGGTGGTATATTTTCATGAACTAGGTGCGGTACTAGAGCTGCAAGCCATGTCATGCATGAACCAAAAACAACAGCAATTCATCATCATGGATCCAAAAAAAGATGCATGTTACACATCCAAATGAGCGTTATGATTTTGTCTTTACTACTACTGTAATAACCAGAGGAGCACATTGCAAACTGTTGATATTTACATTGTTGATCTGCTCCCTACTGATCTTCTTCCGCATTGACAAGATCAGGTAAATGTAAGGGACACTCATCATCTGCATATTAGCATATGCCATCCCACCATTAGGCACAACAGACAAATAGTTCAGACTTCAGTAGATTCAGAGATCGCATGATCTTCAGTCGCCTTGGAGGAAACAAAATCATGATGAGAGGTCCAAATCCATAGCCCAGCTTCTTTAATTAATCTTGATGGTACCATCAACCAGGAAGACAAGACTCTCGGTTGAACAGATAGTAATGCTCTGAAAACAAACACCTGTTTGAAAGACGGAGAAACCTGAACTTCAGAGAAATCCATCACAGGGACCTGAGTAGAGCAGAGCCACCTCGGGCAAGAGCAGTATATGCATTTGCAGAAGAATGGAATCAGCTTGTGGAACAGCGAAGTAGGAGAGGTCAAAGAGACCAAGTCACCAAAGATTGGAACGTCACCTGGTCGGTCATGGCCGCCCGGTCATTAGCGTCGCCACCGCCACTCCCGCCCTTCCTCTCCATGACAACCCACACTATCATCTCCCTCCGCACTGTCGCAGCAGCTCGCCTGGCCCCGGCATTTTCCTCGCCTCTGTTTGGTTTCAGGGCGAGGTCCATACCTGTCTCTCGCCTACATGCATGTGCCATGCTCCCGACAAAAATCCCCGACCCTTCGCCTCACCGGGGGACTCCGGCCGGTGAAGCCACCCGCGTTGGGCGCCGCCATGGCTGGGCGCCGGCCGGTGGAGCGGGCCGTGTTGGAGGGATTGAGAAAAGGTGCGGGCGTGCGGCGGTAGGAGTCACGCGTGGGGCAGGATGAAGAGGCGCTCGCCGGGGCGGGGGCCAGGGAGCGGATCTGGCTTGGGCACGATGGGGCGTTGGGTCCAGACGCGGCCACGGGCTCAGGCTTGAAGCCTGGGAGGAGGAAGCGGAGGAAGGCGCCGTCGGCTAGGCGTGGGGGAGGAAGACGGGAGGAACATGACCGGAATATGCAAAATCAGAAAACGGGAAAAGAGGATCGTGCCTGGATCGCGATCGAAGGGCTTGGGAACCGTGTGGCAGTTTTGCAATCGGGCACAGGGTTGTCAAATACATATTTCATAAAATGAATGGACGAACTTACATTTGTTTCTGGATCTTCCCTGATCTCGCATGTTCTTCACTCCAAAATTCTTTACCCAAAGAATAACTATCCTGCATAAGTCATAGTAAAGCAAACTGAGTATTTCATGTTTATACTAACTATGATGATCAAAACTTGCAGATTCCTTAGAGGAATTAGTAGTTTTTAAAAAACTTAGCAATTGATCCTTTTGGTGATTCTACTACCAGACAAATACTTTCTTGAAGACATGTTAAAACAGGGATCAAAAGCACCTGGAAACCGATTCATGTGGATGTAGGTGGCTTATCCATACACAGCCGCAGTCAACACGAACAGAAAGACACGCCTGAAGTGCATAAACTTTCTCCCTTCTCCTAATCTCCTTCCTGAGGACTGTCTCACATTTGGATCCAATGAAAAGCAGAACAAGACACATGCCGATGTGATGGATGTGTGATTTCGAATCGTTAGTGCCGGAACACGGAGCTATTTGTCAATCTATCTTTGAATTGAGGAATGAGATTACTGGAAAGAAATAAGAACATGTACCATCTGGTCTCTCCAAAGTCCAGTTGGGGAGCGAGCAGAGCGTTCAGAGAGGAAGGCGAGCTGGTTGGGGAATGAGTTCGCGCCGTAGGTTTCCTTTAACGGCGGCCGCGACTTTGGAAGCGGAGAGGCACGGGAGTGGCGGCGCCGTTCTTGGAGTCTATGATTTGGGCGAGCAGAGAAGTCACTGGTCCATTTGACCGTGAGGTTTGCCTGACGGGTTTTTCCTTGGGCCTTCTTTTTTTTCGTGTATCTTCATTGGGCTAAGGCAGATTATGCTACCTGGAGCGGGGCCCCTGCCTCCTGGGGGCCCAGGGCGGGCGCCCCGTTTGCCCGGCCTATGGGCCGGGCCTGTGGCCGTCGATAGGGGAGAGTCCAGAGGTTGAGCCGCGTGTAGGAGCAGGCTGAGGGGACGATCTCGATTCCGAAGGACGAGGCATTTTTGGGATCCGCGAGCGCTGCCGCCGGCGGTGCGTGGAGCGCGGACTGCGCAGGCGACAGAGGATGCAGCGCTTGTGGGAAGCGCCTCCGCCGGCGGCACATGGTGCGCGGCTGTAAGGCGGCGGTGGCTAGAGTAGTACTGAATGGGATTGCTCTCCAGCGAAAGGTCCTCGAAACAGTGCGTGGGCCTCTTACACTCGCTCTCTAGCACATCTTAACTGGGCCTCTAGCACTCGGCCTGGTTGCTCTTTGATTCAAAAGATTTTTGTGGAAATTTTGAAGGATTCCACTTTTTTTTTGAAGAATTAGAATCCTTAGGAATTTTTCGTACATTGATAGTTTGACATATGATCAAATCCTATATAAACTTTCCTCTAAGATCACTATTCACGCTCTTATATTTCTTTACGAAGGAAGTACTAAATTCTATAGGAATTTTAGTAAATGTACGAGTTTTTTTTCTTTTACAAAACTGGCAGTACACTGCACGCGACATCTAACTCGGGACGGCAAGAGTATATCACATGAGATGAAATAGCTAAATACAAAATAATTGTGAATATATAATTTTATGCAACTTTCTAGCTTAATCAGTCTATTACATATTATTTATTTCTTTTATACCGTATTATAATGTAAAAATACCATTATTTATTGAATTGGTTAATGTATTTTATAAAAATGACCGCAATGTTTTCGATTAGGCACACCCATTACTAAAATCCTTGGTCCGCCGATAATATTTGTTTTGCTACATCGGTATTTTTGAAATGTTGTGCTGTCATGGAAAATCACGGAAGCCTCACGCAGCCACCTCCACCCCCAAAAAGTTTAGGGTTCCTCTGCCTCCCGCTGATCCGTCTCGCCTCCGGTGGCCTTAGGGTCATGGCAGGGTAGTGCATCCCAACCCTTGACAGTGAGATCGCTCCGTTTTTTTAAATGGAGATGAAATAAATACAATACATTTCTTAGACCATGCATGCTAGAATCCTCTATCAAGATATTTATAGATAAAACACGCACATACACATATAAATGCGTCATAATGCTTATAAAATGTCAAGGCACAATTCATATGCAAACCGTGCAAAATAAACCTGACACATGGCATGGTTTTATTATCTCTAACTAAATGGAACTAATTAATCCACAGATGGATGCATGTGATATTGTCATCGATTGTTCTTTGTATTAGATCACTTAAATTTATTTCACCAAATAATCCGAACTAATTGTTTTTGAATAACACAATTTCCAAGATAAATTGGTTTTCTACTTTCCGTCTTGCATTTATAATGATGGAAATTTGTAAATAATATTTGAGTTTTAAAATATTACTAATGCGATTATGGGGGTAAACATTGCAGATGTAATGAAAATATTAGTTACATTTTGTGATAATGATATGTAATAAAGTAAAAATATTTAGTATATATCGGTGAAATGATCACATGTTCATAAGGGCAATATTTGAAGCCAACGGGCAGATGCAACAACGCAATGTTCAAAGATAACACCTAAATGAGATATCATATAGAGGCACTCCTTGCCCACCATACTCTCGAGTCTTTTGACTAGGGGTTCATTTCCCTCCTTAGCCACTATCTTTCTTCAATTCCTCTTCCAATTTGGTCTATTCATCATCAGAAACATCATGTTGCTTGGCGAAATTGTACTTCATAGTTGAAATCCGCCCTTGTGTAGATACACATTCCACCGTTTGTACTCCTCCACTCGTCATGTAGCTTTTTTCGCGTCTTCTAAAGCTGTTGTTCCTTTGAAGATCCAGTCCAGTCCCTAGTCAAAGCATTGATCCGTGCACTAGCATCAGACATGGTAGGCCGCCTTCTTTTCATCTCATTCAGTAGTGCATCCACCGCCTTTTCTTCTACAACTTGATGGATGACTCGCTCATTCTATTTGTAGAGCCTAACACCATAAGCCCCCATGATTGCGCAAATAACCAAGCCGCCAAATTTCCGATGGTGTACATTGCGCTGGCTTATTTCCAATACCAGGGTGCGTACTTCCACAATGGACAGACTGGTCTTCACCTCCTCCAGCTCATGGTGTCCTAGGACCTCAGTTGATACGTCTTTTTAAATATGTCGTGATCATAAATTATTAATGTTGACATTATCCTCGTGATAAATAAGTTGGGAGGTGAAACAATAAACCCTATTTTTCTATGTGCGTGACTGAACTTTTGCTCCATAAATATGTCGTGAGTGTCATCAATCCTCCAAGACTAAATGATAGTTGAGTATGTGAACTTGCCAAGGGAACGAGCTCGATACTGACGAAGGAGGCATTTCTAGGATCCGTCTGAGAACACTGCCGCCGGCAGTGCGTGCAGCGCGTCCTGCGCGGGCGACGGAGGATGCAGCGTTTGTGGGAAGCGCCTCCGCCGGTGGCACATGGTGTGCGGCTGTACGGCAGTGCTGATCTTCTGAGGTGGAGGCAGATGTGGTTTTTTTATTACCTTTTCTTCATCTTAAAAGTGCTCAACACAGTCGTGGGCCTTGCTTCTACTTCAGGAGAGCCCGTCGTAAATAGGCCTTGAGCACTTGGCCTGATTTCTCTTTGATTCAAAAGTATGTTATAGATTGTCTAAAAAAAGAAGTTTGTTATAGAAAATTTTGATGGATTAGAATCCTTAGGATTTGTTTTACATTGGTTGCTTGCACTACTAGGGAAAACCCTAGTAGTAGCGCGGGTTTTGAGGCTATCAGTAGCGCGGGAAGCCGCGCTACCAATAAGGCGCTACAGCTAACTGTTAGTAGTAGCGCAGTCGGTACCCGCGCTACTACTATTGACTATATCTTTTCCAGAACACGCTACTATTAATTAGCTGTAACGATTTCCTAGCCCCGCGCTACTGCTATATCTTTCATCATTTCCCCCGGGCTTCCTACCCCGTTTCAACTTCAATAAACTGCAATTTCCAGATACTAGGTACTAGTAGATATCAATTTCATAAAGCATTATAGGTACTAGGTAGTACTCCCTCGGTTCCAAATTACTCGTCGTGGTTTTAGTTCAAATTTGAACTAAAACCACGACGAGTAATTTGGAACCGAGGGAGTACTAGATAACAATTTCATATAGACTCAACATGCATCATCAAGCAGTAGTAGGTGATATCGACGACGATCATCATATGTAGTTCTACATGATATCGATGACGATCATCATATGTAGTTCTAGATGATATAGCCACGCACACATATGTAGTTCTAGATGATATCGACGATGATCATCATCCTCAAGCCTGGGCGGTGGGTGTTCCTGATAGTAATTAGGATGGCCCGTCAAATACAAAGATTCTTGCCAATGAGGAATCTCTTCCACCCAACCGAGTTTAAGTGTGTGCGACCGTCTGTGTCCATGCGGTAAGTACAGGTGGTGACGGAGCCCCTTGCGGTACGGTGTAGTCCAGCTGAGCCTTCTTCATCAGGCTCGATACCACAACTCACAGATAGGTTCTTTGGCAATTTCTGAATAAGAAAAACATATCAATTAATAAATAGCCTCGCACATACTCTTGCAAATATATTGCTATTAAGTCTAAATTTCTACACTATCAAAAGACACGGTACCACACATTTGTACTAATTAATCATGAATTCTACTAATAAGTATATATGGATTATCTACACTATTAATAGTTCCTTGGATTCTACACTAATAAGCATGTGATCAGACTCTACACTAAAGCATATCATCGACTAGATTCCACAAAGCATATCACTGGACTCTACACTAAGCATATCATCGTATTCACTAAGCATATCATCGGATAATTTGCATTTGTAAGTATAGCAATAAAGCATATATATATATCATCAAATTACTACAGTCAGTAAAACAAACCATTTCATGCTGATTGACCATGGTACTTGTCAGGTGGGTCACAAATGGCACCCCGACGAAGTCATCACATGGCAGAATTATGTCCCATAGGTTGCACACCTCCTCCTCCCTCAGCCTCATTCTTTGAGCTACGATGGCTTCATGAAGTGGGTTTTCATCATCTTCATCGAGTGGGTCCTCATTATCTTCATCATCTTCATCATCTTCGTCATCTTCATCATCTTTGTTATCTTCCACCAGGTTGATATAAATGACAGCCAGCTTGGGTCTTTCTGCTATGAAGGAGAACCTGATCAACTCACCACCAGTAAGACGCATGCGGGCGAGGAAACGGGCCCATCCATCTCCTCCAATCTGCGACATATTGCGTCCTTTCTCGACCTCCATAGTGTACGGCCCCCAGGAGCCTCAAATGTCACAGTGTCTCCTGTCAGCTTATTGAATTTCAACCTCACATTGCATGGGACAATCTGTGTAAAAAAAAAGCAAAATGACACAATGCAGTAATGCCAATACTAAAAATAAAATAGTTGTTACATTTCATCTAATTTCTTACTGCCGCATGACGAAAACTCGGCTAGAAGTAGATGCCGAACAGCTTGCCAGTTGCAAGGCTGCTGGCGCACCTTGACTTGCACAGTCGACATGGTGGTGGTGGTGGCTGTTGGGTAACGTAGCAGAAATTCAAAATTTTCCTACGAATCACCAAGATCGATCTGTGGAGAAACCAGCAACGAGGGGAAGGAGAGTGCATCTACATACCCTTGTAGATCGCTAAGCGGAAGCGTTCAAGTGAACGGGGTTGATGGAGTCGTACTCGTCGTGATCCAAATCACCGATGATCCTAGTGCCGAACGGACGGCACCTCCGCGTTCAACACACGTACAGCCCGGTGATGTCTCCCATGCCTTGATCCAGTAAGGAGAGAGGGAGAGGTTGAGGAAGACTCCATCCAGCAGCAGCACAACGGCGTGGTGGTGGTGGAGGAGCGTGGCAATACTGCAGGGCTTCGCCAAGCACCACGGGAGAGGAGGAAGATGTGTCACGGGAGGGAGAGGGAGGCGCCAGGGCTTAGATTGGTTTGCCATCCCTTTGCCCCACTATATATAGGGCCAAGGGAGGGGGGGGGCGCAGCCTTGGCCCCTCCTCCAAGGAAGGGTGCGGCTAGGGAGGAGTCCCTCCTCCCCAAGGCACCTCGGAGGTGCCTTCCCCCTTTAGGACTCTTCCTTTCCCTCTTCTCTTGGCGCATGGGCCTCTTGGGGCTGGTGCCCTTGGCCCATATAGGCCAAGGCGCACCCCCTACAGCCCATGTGGCCCCCCGGGGCAGGTGGCCCCACCCGGTGGACCCCCGGGACCCTTCCGGTGGTCCCGGTACAATACCGATGACCCCGAAACTTGTCCCGATGGCCGAAATAGCACTTCCTATATATAATTCTTTACCTCCGGACCATTCCGGAACTCCTCGTGATGTCCGGGATCTCATCCGAGACTCCGGACAACATTTGGTAACCACATACAAACTTCCTTTATAACCCTAGCGTCATCGAACCTTAAGTGTGTAGACCCTACAGGTTCGGGAACCATGCAGACATGACCGAGACGTTCTCCGGTCAATAACCAACAGCGGGATCTGGATACCCATGTTGGCTCCCACATGTTCCACGATGATCTCATCGGATGAACCACGATGTCAAGGACTTAATCAATCCCGTATACAATTCCCTTTGTCTATCGGTATGATACTTGCCCGAGATTCGATCGTCGGTATCCCGATACCTTGTTCAATCTCGTTACCGGCAAGTCTCTTTACTCGTTCCGTAACACATCATCCCGTGATCAACTCCTTGATCACATTGTGCACATTATGATGATGTCCTACCGAGTGGGCCCAGAGATACCTCTCCGTCATACGGAGTGACAAATCCCAGTCTCGATTCGTGCCAACCCAACAGACACTTTCGGAGATACCCGTAGTGTACCTTTATAGCCACCCAGTTACGTTGTGACGTTTGGCACACCCAAAGTATTCCTACGGTATCCGGGAGTTGCACAATCTCATGGTCTAAGGAAATGATACTTGACATTAGAAAAGCTTTAGCATACGAACTACACGATCTTGTGCTATGCTTAGGATTGGGTCTTGTCCATCACATCATTCTCCTAATGATGTGATCCCATTATCAATGACATCCAATGTCCATGGTCAGGAAACCGTAACCATCTATTGATCAACGAGCTAGTCAACTAGAGGCTTACTAGGGACATGGTGTTGTCTATGTATCCACACATGTATCTGAGTTTCCTATCAATACAATTCTAGCATGGATAATAAACGATTATCACGAACAAGGAAATATAATAATAATCAATTTATTATTGCCTGTAGGGCATATTTCCAACAGTCTCCCACTTGCACTAGAGTCAATAATCCAGTTCACATCAATATGTGATTAACACTCAAGGTCACATCCCCATGTGACTAACCCCCAAAGAATTCTGGGTTTGATCATGTTATGCTTGTGAGAGAGGTTATAGTCAACGGGTCTGAAACTTTCAGATCCATGTGTGCTTTACAAATCTCTATGTCATCTCCTAGATGCAGCTACCATGTTCTATTTGGAGCTATTCCAAATAACTGTTCTACTATACGAATCCAGTTTACTACTCACAATAATCTGGATTAGTGTCAAAGTTTGCATCGGCGTAACCCTTTACGACAAACTCTTTTTCCACCTCCATGATCGAGAAAATTCCTTAGTCCACTAGTTACTAAGGATAACTTTGACCGCTGTTCTGTGATCCATTCTTGGATCACTCTTGTACCCCTTGACTGACTCATGGCAAGGCACATTTCAGGTGCGGTACACATCATAGCATACTATAGAGCCTATGTCTCAAGCATAGGGGACGACCTTCGTCCTTTCTCTCTATTCTGCCGTGGTCGAGCTTTAAGTCTTAACTTCATACCTTACAACTCAGGCAAGAACTCCTTCTTTGACTGATCCATCTTGAACACCTTCAAGATCATGTCAAGGTATGTGCTCATTTGAAAGTACCATTAAGCGTTTTGATCTATCCTTATAGATCTTGATGCTCAATGTTCAAGTAGCTTAATCCAGGCTTTCCATTGAAAAACACTTTCCAAATAACCCTATATATGCTTTCCAGAAATTCTACGTCATTTCTGATCAACAATATGTCAACAACATATATTTATCAGAAATTCTATAGTGCTCCCACTCACTTCTTTGGAAATATAAGTTTCTCATAAACTTTGTATAAACCCAAAATCTTTGATCATCTCATCAAAGCATACATTCCAACTCCGAGATGCTTACTCCAGTCCTTAGAAGGATTGCTGGAGCTTTGCATACTTGTTAGCATCTTTCAGGATTGACAAAACCTTCCGGTTGTATCACATACAACCTTTCCTCAAGAAAATCGTTGAGGAAACAATGTTTTGACATCCTATCTGCAAGATTTCATAAATAATGCAGTAATCGCTAACATAATTCCAACAGACTCTTAGCATCGCTACGGGTGAGAAAGTCTCATCATAGTCAACTCCTTGAACTTGTCGGAAAACATCTTAACGACAAGTCGAGCTTTCTTAATGGTGATACTTACCATCATTGTCCGTCTTCCTTTTAAAATCCATATGTACCTAACAGCCTTACGACCATCAAGTAGTTCTTCCAAAGTCTACACTTTGTTTTCTTATATGGATCCTCTCTCGGATCATATGGCCTCGAGCCATTTTGGAATCCAGGCCCACCATCGCTTCTCCATAGCTCGTAGGTTTATTGTTGTCTAGCAACATGACTTTCAAGACAGGATTACGTACCACTCTGAAGTAGTACGCATCCTTGTCATCCTACGAGGTTTGGTAGTGACTTGATCTGAAGTTTCATGATCAATATCATAAGCTTCCACTTCAATTGGTGTAGGTGCCACAGGAACAACTCTTTGTGCCCTGCTATACACTAGTTGAAGTGACGGTTCAATAACCTCATCAAGTCTCCACCATCCTCCCACTCAATTCTTTCGAGAGAAACTTTTCCTCGAGAAAGGACCCGATTCTAGAAACAATCCCTTATTGCTTTCGAATCTGAGACAGGAGGTATACCCAACTGTTTTGGTTGTCCTATGAAAATGCATTTATCCGCTTTGGGTTCGAGCTTATCAGCCTGAAACTTTTTCACATAAGCATCGTAGCCCCAAACTTTTAAGAAGTGACAGCTTAGGTTTTCTCTAAACCATAGTTCAAACGGTGTCATCTCATCGGAATTACGTGGTGCCCTATTTAAAGTGAATGCGGTTGTCTCTAATGCCTAACCCATAAACTATCGTGGTAATTCGATAAGAGACATCATGGTATGCATCATATCCAATAGGGTGCAGTTATGATGTTCGGACACACCATCACACTATGGTGTTCCAGGCTGTATTAGTTGTGAAACAATTTCCACAATGTCTTATTTCTGTGCCAAACTCGTAATTCGGATATTCATCTCTATGATCATATCATAGATATTTTATCCTCCTGTAGCGACGATCTTTCAACTTCACTCTGAAATTGCTTGAACCTTTCAATAATTCAGACTCGTGATTCATCAAGTAAATATACTCAACATCTACTCAAATCATCTGTGAAGTAAGAACATAACGATATCCACTACACGCCTCAGCACTCATTGGACTGCACACATCAAAATGTATTACTTCCAGCAAGTTGCTTTCTTGTTCCATTTTACTGAAAACGAGGCTTTCAGTCATCTTGCCCATGTGGTATGATTTGTATGTCTCAAGTGATTCAAAATCAAGTGAGTCCAAACGGTCCATTTGCATGGAGTTTCTTCATGCATATACACCAATAGACATGGTTCGCATGTCTCAAACTTTTCAAAAACGAGTGAGTCCAAAGATCCATCAACATGGAGCTTCTTCATGCGTTTTATACCGTTATGACTTAAGTGGCAGTGCCACAAGTAGGTGGTACTATCATTACTATCTTATATCTTTTGGCATGAACATGTGTATCAGTACAATCGAGATTCAATAAACCATTCATTTTAGGTGCAAGACCATTGAATGTATTATTCAAATAAACAGAGTAACCATTATTCTCCTTAAATGAATAACCGTATTGCGATAGACATAATCCAATCATGTCTATGCTCAACGCAAACACCAAATAACCATTATTTAGGTTTAACACCAATCTCGATGGTAGAGGGAGCGTGCGATGCTTGATCATATCAACATTGGAAACACTTCCAACACATATCGTTAGCTCACCTTTAGCTAGTCTCCATTTACTCCGTAGCCTTTTGTTTCGAGTTACTAACACTTAGCAACCGAACCGGTATCTAATACCCTGGTGCTACTAGGAGTACTAGTAAAGTACACATCAACACAATGTATATCCAATATACTTCTATCGACCTTGCCAGCCTTCTAATCTACCAAGTATCTAGGGTAATTCTACTCCAGTGGTTGTTCCCCTTATTACAGAAGCACTTAGTCTCGGGTTTGGGTTCAACCTTGGGTTTCTTCACTAGAGCAGCAACTGAATTGCCGTTTCATGAAGTATCCCTTCTTGCCCTTGCCCTTCTTGAAACTAGTGGTTTCACCAACCATCAACAATTGATGCTCCTTCTTGATTTCTACTTTCGTGGTGTCAAACATCGCGAGTATTTCAAGGATCATCATATCTATCCCTGATATGTCATAGTTCATCACGAAGCTCTAGCAGCTTGGTGGTAATGACTTCGGAGAAACATCACTATCTCATCTGGAAGATCAACTCCCACTTGATTCAAATGATTGTTGTACTCAGACAATCTGAGCACAAGTTCAACAATTGAGCTTTTCTCCCTTAGTTTGCAGGTTAAGAAAATCGTCGGAGGTCTTATACCTCTTGACGTGGGTACGAGCCTGAAATCCAAATTTCAGCCCTCGAAGCATCTCATATGTTTCGCGACGTTTCAAAAACGTCTTCGGTGCCTCAACTCTAAACCGTTTAACTGAACTATCATGTAGTTATCAAAACGTGTATGTCAGATGTTCGCAACATCCACAGACGACGTTCGAGGTTCAGCACACTGAGCGGTGCATTAAGGACATAAGCCTTCTACGAAGCAACGAGGACAATCCTCGGTTTACGGACCTAGTCCGCATAATTGCTACTATCAACTTTCAACTAAATTTTCTCTAGGAACATATCTAAAAGTAGAACTGAAGCGCGAGCTACGACATAATTTGCGAAGACCTTTTGACTATGTTCAGGATAATTAAGTTCATTTTATGAACTCCCACTCAGATAGACATCCCTCCAGTCATCTAAGTGATTACATGATCCGAGTCAACTAGGCCGTGTCCGATCATCACGTGAGATGGACTAGTCAACGTCGGTGAACATCTTCATGTTGATCGTATCTTCTATACGACTCATGCTCGACCTTTCGGTCTTCTGTGTTACGAGGCCATGTATGTACATGCTAGGCTCGTCAAGTCAACCTAAGTGTTTCGCTGTGTAAATCTGGCTTACACCCGTTGTATGTGAACGTAAGAATCTATCACACCCGATCATCACGTGGTGCTTCGAAACGACGAACTTTAGCAACGGTGCACAGTTAGGGGGAACACTTTCTTGAAATTTTAATGAGGGATCATCTTATTTACTACCGTCGTTCTAAGCAAACAAGATGTAATAGCATGATAAACATCACATGCAATCAAATAGTGACATGATATGGCCATCATCACTTTGCTCCTTTTGATCTCAATCTTCGGGGCTCCATGATCATCATCGTCACCGGCATGACACCATGATCTCCATCGTCATGATCTCCATCATCGTGTCTTCATGAAGTTGTCTCGCCAACTATTACTTCTACTACTACAACTAACGATTAGCAATAAAGTAAAGTAATTACATGACGTTTATGTTGACACGCAGGTCATAAATAAATTAAGACAACTCCTATGGCTCCTGCCGGTTGTCATACTCATCGACATGCAAGTCGTGATTCCTATTACAAGAACATGATCAATCTCATACATCACATATATCATTCATCACATCCTTTGGCCATATCACATCACATAGCATACCCTGCAAAAACAAGTTAGACGTCCTCTAATTGTTGTTTGCATGTTTTACGTGGCTGCTATGGGTTTCTAGCAAGAACGTTTCTTACCTACGCAAAGACCACAACATGATATGCCAATTGCTATTTACCCTTCATAAGGACCCTTTTCATCGAATCCGATCCGACTAAAGTGGGAGAGACAGACACCCGCCAGCCACCTTATGCAACTAGTGCATGTTTGTCGGTGGAACCGGTCTCACGTAAGCGCACGTGTAAGGTTGGTCCGGGCCACTTCATCCCACAATGCCGCCGAATCAAGATTGGACTAGTAACGGTAAGCATATTGAACAAAATCAACACCCACAACTACTTTGTGTTCTACTCGTGCATATACTCTACGCAATAGACCTAGCTCATGATGCCACTGTTGGGTAACGTAGCAGAAATTCAAAATTTTCCTATGAATCACCAAGATCGATCTATGGAGAAACCAGCAACGAGGGGAAGGAGAGTGCATCTACATACCCTTGTAGATCGCTAAGCGGAAGCGTTCAAGTGAACGGGGTTGATGGAGTCGTACTCGTCGTGATCCAAATCACCGATGATCCTAGTGCCGAACGGACGGCACCTCCGCGTTCAACACACGTACAGCCCGGTGACGTCTCCCATGCCTTGATCCAGCAAGGAGAGAGGGAGAGGTTGAGGAAGACTCCATCCAGCAGCAGCACAACGGCGTGGTGGTGGTGGAGGAGCGTGGCAATCCTGCAGGGCTTCGCCAAGCACCACGGGAGAGGAGGAAGATGTGTCACGGGAGGGAGAGGGAGGTGCCAGGGCTTAGATTGGTTTGCCATCCCTTTCCCCCACTATATATAGGGCCAAGGGAGAGGGGGGGCGCAGCCTTGGCCCCTCCTCCAAGGAAGGGTGCGGCTAGGGAGGAGTCCCTCCTCCCCAAGGCACCTCGGAGGTGCCTTCCCCCTTTAGGACTCTTCCTTTCCCTCTTCTCTTGGCACATGGGCCTCTTGGGGCTGGTGCCCTAGGCCCATATAGGCCAAGGCGCACCCCCTACAGCCCATGTGGCCCCCCGGGGCAGGTGGCCCCACCCGGTGGACCCCCGGGACCCTTCCGGTGGTCCCGGTACAATACCGATGACCCCGAAACTTGTCCCGATGGCCGAAATAGCACTTCCTATATATAATTCTTTACCTCCGGACCATTCCGGAACTCCTCGTGACGTCCGGGATCTCATACGGGACTCCGAAGAACATTCGGTAACCACATACAAACTTCCTTTATAACCCTAGCGTCATCGAACCTTAAGTGTGTAGACCCTACGGGTTCGGGAACCATGCAGACATGACCGAGACGTTCTCCGGTCAATAACCACCAGCGGGATCTGGATACCCATGTTGGCTCCCACATGTTCCACGATGATCTCATCGGATGAACCACGATGTCAAGGACTTAATCAATCCCGTATACAATTCCCTTTGTCTATCGGTACGATACTTGCCCGAGATTCGATCGTCGGTATCCCGATACCTTGTTCAATCTCGTTACCGGCAAGTCTCTTTACTCGTTCCGTAACACATCATCCCGTGATCAACTCCTTGATCACATTGTGCACATTATGATGATGTCCTACCGAGTGGGCCCAGAGATACCTCTCCGTCACACGGAGTGACAAATCCCAGTCTCGATTCGTGCCAACCCAACAGACACTTTCGGAGATACCCGTAGTGTACCTTTATAGCCACCCAGTTACGTTGTGACGTTTGGCACACCCAAAGTATTCCTACGGTATCCGGGAGTTGCACAATCTCATGGTCTAAGGAAATGATACTTGACATTAGAAAAGCTTTAGCATACGAACTACACGATCTTGTGCTATGCTTAGGATTGGGTATTGTCCATCACATCATTCTCCTAATGATGTGATCCCGTTATCAATGACATCCAATGTCCATGGTCAGGAAACCGTAACCATCTATTTATCAACGAGCTAGTCAACTAGAGGCTTACCAGGGACATGGTGTTGTCTATGTATCCACACATGTATCTGAGTTTCCTATCAATACAATTCTAGCATGGATAATAAATGATTATCACGAACAAGGAAATATAATAATAATCAATTTATTATTGCCTCTAGGGCATATTTCCAACAGTGGCGCCATGTTCCTAAAGCAATATGAGCAAAGGATTAACGATCCACTTCATAGGAAAGTAAAACAGTAGCATGTGATATTTTTGGTTCTTCCGCGAGAAGCAATTTGATGGACAATTATAATCCTATTGCCGAAAAAACTTTTCACAAATATCTACCAAATCAAGGTACCACCTACCAAGACATTTCATCTAATTTTGCCCCTATTGCCTAGGATAATTGATTAAAAAAACAAGTGGAAAATTTAACTAAATTGGCACCTGCTTTTTGCCAAAAAATAACTTATTACAGAAAAACAAAAGCAACTAAATCAACTAGCCTACTAAATCAACTAAGTCAACTAGCCTACTAAATCAACTAAATCAACTAGCCTACTAAATCAACTAGCATACTAAATCAACTAAATCAACTAGCCTACTAAATCAAAATGTAGCAGGGAGGAGGGGTTGTGGATGGAGGAGGGAGGAGGGAGAAGGAGGGGCGACTCGAGGAGGGAGAAGAGAGTAGGACAGAGGAGGAAGACGGAACAAGGAGGGGCCGACCGGCGGCGAGTGGAGGGAGGACAGAGGAGGAAGGCGGCGCGAGGAGGGGCCGGCCAGCGGTGACTGGAGGCAGGACGGAGGAGGAGGCCGGTACCGAGTCCAGCGAGGAGGAGGAGGTGAGGGCGGCGCAGATCGGAGGAGGGGCGACGGGGGAGGACCGACGCGGGGGGTTGAGGGGAAGATCGAGTGAGTGTGAGTGTGAGTGGATCAGATAGAGGAGAGTGGGGGTGGGAGATGGAATGGCTTAGCAGTAGCGCGTTATAGAAAAAAGGCGCTACTGCTAAACGACCTAGCAGTAGCGCCTTTCACAAAGAACGCGCTACTGCTATGTGTCAGCATGTAAAAATAGACATAAAAAATACATTGATCATCAATGATCTTTTTGTGTACAATCTGATTTGTCAATATGAGTCCTGACCAGTTAAGGAACTGGTGAAGACTCTTATTGCGGCCACAAATTCTACACATAGAGTTCAATGAAGATCAAGTGCTTGTGAAAGTTTGAGAAGTAACATATTTAAGGTGGTACAAACTCTCTTCAGGGAGCAAGGTGGGACTAAATTTTTGTAGTAAACTTAGCAGTAGCGCTCTTCATGTTAACGCGCTGCTCCTAGAACTAGCCTCGTGGCGGCGTCGTGGCAATTATAGCAGTAGTGCATCTTAGAGCGGGCGCGCTACTGATACATTTACTTCAGCAGCGACTTTTGTGCGCGCGCGCTACTGCTACTTAGCAGCAGCGCCTTATTTTAAAGCGCGCTGCTGGTAAGATTCTGTGTATAGGCTTTTCCCTAGTAGTGTTGATTCATAGGATCAAATCCTATACAAGTTTCCTCTAAGAATTCCTTTGTACTCATAGGATAGGAATATCATGAATAGAAAAGTTAATGGAAATAAGATGACATGCATCTCAATTCCTTAGGAAAAGTAACTAAATTCTATTAATGTGTGTGAATCTAAGAAGCCTTAGCTAATCATTTTGATCGTTTGTATATACCTCTAAACACTGATAATGAAAATAAAGTGTGTTGTTTATCTAAAAGAAACAAGATACTGCCTTCATAAAACCACATTTTCAAACCACCGAAAATTAAGCTCTGTAAGAGCAACTGTAAGTGATTCCATATAACTTTCAAATTCCAAAATAACTTGTTGTATTGAGAGTTAGCTCACTCTAGTAGATCCCAAAAAGTTGCTTAACCACCGATAGCTCCTATTTTTTTTGTAGTTGCGGAAGTGTTATTCCTATTTTCATAAACTACTACTTCATTATTTAAGCTAGTTGCACTCTCTTTGTTTCATAGAAGGGGAAAAATCATTCTACAAATATTGTGTTCTTCCTCATTTATTTAACTTGTACATCTCTTATTAACCAAGGTGTATTCAGATAGCACACACATTATTACAATTACCAATTATTGTTTTCATCGTACTACATTCCTATTTTATTAAACTTTTACTCCCTATTTTTTGCAGGAAAAATTTCTGATCTAAACTCTTCATGATTGATGGCAACTTGTACTATTGTGTGCTCTTGATCTAAGTTCCGAACATTTTTTTAATGCTTCATTTCTACTTTTATGTCTGCAAAATATTAATTCTGAATTGAACTTATAACAATAAATAAGTCACCTTTTGTTTATTGATGTTTCTCTTCACTAAAATTGCTTAAACTCCTCTAGCCTTACAAACTCTCTGAACAATTGTTTCTTCTCCCACTTCATCATGTTGGTACTAATCTTTGGATCAATGGTTCAAGAATCATTTGCTCAAAATTGGATTCTCTACCTTGATGTCTGCTCGCTCGTAATGTACCAACATCTTATCATTTGAATGTTTTAGTTTTGTAAGTGCATGCTTCTCTCTCTGTCATCTCCTTTGTTTGGATGAATCTTCTACATCTATATAGGTACCCCCCCCCCCCACTAACGTATTTCTCATAACATACAAGCATGCCACCTCAGAATGCAACATGCAAGGGAAAAACTCCACCTCAACACGCAACCATGCATAGGAAAACCGTTACTTCAACATGCAATCATGCATGAGAATTTCCATGCTATCATGCTATTTATAGATTGTAATTTTTTTACAACTATAGAATAATAAAACAGAGTAAATCATATGTATTTTTAGTTTTAGTTCTCATATACCTACTCCAAATATTCATGTTTCGTACACCAATATAACTAAAATATATTGCAAAAAATGCTCGCAGCAACGTGCAGGTTATCATCTATTATATGTAGTTTGCATGCATGGGAGATATACATAAATGTTGATGGGAAATAATTAATCCTACCCGGGGTCTCACTTGTCCTAAAATGGCTGGCCAACACAAGTCCAAACCAGTCAACAAAGTCTAGGAGAATGAACAAAAATCCATGCCATTGATTCAAGCAAATTTTTATCACTAAAAGCTAAAAAATAGGTAAAACAAAAAATGCAAAAAATAGCAATTAAAATAAGTAATAAATTTAGCCTAATATGGGCCAAGCAAAACCGTTGGTTGAAGAACTAAACTCATATTATTATTATTTACAGTTGTGCGTGTTGCCCGATTCATTGCCTGTGACATAATCATCCAGAACACGGCGGGTGATCCCGATAACCATCAAGTCGTCGTTATACTAGTCGAGTTTAATTATTCGGTCTTTTTAACCTTGTTAGACTTAAGAGTCTGCAAATATGATTTGCTCAATCGATGTAATCATAACAGTAGCATGACGCTGGCTTCAGTGTCAGTCACCTAATCGACTAATATGTCTTTTATATCTTAGCAATGCGGGCGTGCCACACTATATAGCATAAACGGTGTGGTGTATACGTGTACTGTGTAGTGCGAGATGTGATCATTGCATTGATTTATACTTAATATTTTTACTACTTACATCTCATTATCACCAAATGTAACTAGTATTTTCATTATATCTAACAATGTTTACCCCATAGTCTTATTACTAATATTTTAAAAAATCAAACCTTGAGTGTGTACAATAAAAACTTCCACCATTATAAATGTAATAAGGAAAGTAGAAAACCATTTTATCATGGAAATTTTGTTATTAAAAAATTAGTTTGGGTTATTCATCGAAATAAATTTCAAAGATCCAAGTATAGACAAAGCACAGTAAGTGACAATATCGCATGTATCCATCTGTGGATTAATTAGTTCTATTTATTTAGGCATAACAAAATCGAGCCATTTGTCGGGTTTATTTTGGGTGGTTCGCATATGCATTGTCCTTGCCATTTTATATGTATTATAGCGTGCTTATATGTTGTGCGTGTTTAATCTATAAATATCTTGATTGTGGATTCTGCGATGCACGGGTCTAATAATAGATTCTATTTGTTTCATCCCCAGTTTCGCGTTTAGTTAGGTCATCTTTCGTACTATTATATATCAGCAGTGTTTAGTGATGTCTGATCCATGTGTGGTTACATTGTACTTTATACACAGTCTAAACAATATAGTGTCTGATTTTCAACCATTGCCATGTAACAGAGTTTTTTTTTTTCATATTAGTAGATGATGTAATAAATATGTTATCGAATAGAAATTATCTCCCTCCAAAATAAAAAATATTCACCAGCGAAGCAGATATAAACTCGCGAGTTCTTTTTGTATAAGAACTAAAATTGGCATGTCTTGGTAGGTATGCCACAACTGTATCATCAAAGTTTAGCTTTAGAGCGGGTATGTGTGATAACAAAGGTAATGCAATTGAATTTAAATGCATTTCCATGAGAGCATGCAATACGCAAAATATCTATTTAATTGTAAATGGGAGTTATCCCCAAAACCCTCTAGGAGTAGTATAATGGTATGAAAATGATGCGACTAGTAAAATTGTAACAAAAACGAAAGGAAGCTAATAGTGAGAAGAGCATAAGTTTTTCGCGAATTCCTTTGCATATATTCAAATTCATCCACTATCTAATTCCACTAATCTATGTTCTTTTTTTTTAAATCCAAATCAATGGATGCTTGAACATGGAAGTAATCCCCTTCCTTGGGGATAGATCTGTGATAATATCTCCAAAGTAGGGGCCGGTACGAAAATATGTGTGGCACATGCTGTGGATTGCGGTTGGGTTTGTTTCTACGTAGAAATCTAACGGAAGACTAACTGGGGAACATTCTCCTCAGGAAGATTCGGCAGCCGCAGTCGTCGAATTATGCAAACAAGGAAGGAAACAATAGCCCACGAGAATCAAGACGGCGGGAGGGGCAAGAGGAAAGGTGGGAGGAAGGGCGTGCGGCAGAGAGGGTAGGTGCGGTGGCCGTGCGCAGCCTAGCGGTCAAGGCAGCCACGGTGGAGGACGTGACGGCACCCCCGCGGCAGGCGCATCCACGCGGCGCCATGGAAGTCGGCGAGGCACACCGTGCAGCCCTCAGGGAGGAGCGCCGAGTCGTCTCCGGTACTGGATGCGGAGAACGCGTCGAAGAGCACGGCCGGGGCGTGCTCCTCAAGCTCCTCGAGGCCTGGTCTTCATGGTAATGCTCCTGGTGGTGCGTCGAGGTAGTGGAGTGGTGGAAGCTGAGGTCATCGTCAGTGCGGGCGCCTGCGGGGCAGAGCAACCAGGAGGAGAGACGGTGGAGGTGATCAAGCAGGAAGACGAGGTTGAGCAGCAGCCTCGGCACCTCCGCGTACACCGGCGCAGGGAACCCCCATTCCCTTGCCGGAGAAGAAGTATCCTTTTGCAAACTTACAGACAAATACAAAAGGTGGAGAGCGAGAGCTAGCGAGAGATGATGATGATAAGGAGGAGGAGGTGTCTCACATGGCAGAAAAAGCTAGCTCTGCCGTTTATAAGGAGAAGAAGCAGCAGCAGCGGAGCTAGGGAGCTAAAGGAGCTGGACGGGGGGAGGAGAAGAGCATTGTGTGGCTATAGGGGTGTGGGTTGCAGGATGGCGACAGGCCAACAGAGATGTACTACAGTCGATGTATAGGTGACACAGGAGTACGTGTCCGTCAGAGCGCCTTAGCCCCGGCTAGGAGATCCGGCGCCACCGCGCCCTGCAAGTTGGGCCGGCCCACGAAACGCGTCGACCAACAAACTCGCGCGAAAAAATGGTTGCTACAGGATTCGAACTCCTGACGTTCATTGCACGTGCGAGCTCCCTAACCACTAGTTACCAGCCTTGAGTGATTTGTAGCAGCCTAAAATACCTAATAACACAGTCGCAACGCTATTTGTTGCACATAACCATGTACAGTATTGCTTAAAAGAATTTGGAAAAAAAATTCGTGATAGTTCATGGATTTGGAAAAAAATTCATCATTTTTGAAGAAAAGTTGTCAAACTTGAAAAAAGTTCATCGATTTTCAATAAGTGTTCATCAACTTTTTAAAAATGTTCATCGAAATTAAAAAAAATTCCATGGATTTTCAAAAACAAATCTACAAATTTGAAAATTTTCGTCAATTTGAAAAAAAGTTCATCAATGTTCATCAAAGTTTGTTGAATTTGAAAAAAAATTCATCGAATTTCAAAAAGTTCATTAAACCTTAAAAAAAGTGCATCGAATTTCAAAAAAGTTCAGCGAATCTGAAAAAAAGTTCATCAATTTGAAGAAAAAGTTCACGAATTATAATAAAAATCATTGATCCTGGAAGAATGAAAAAGAAAAAACATAAACGAATAAAGGAAAAAAAAGAAAAAGGAACTTTGAAATAAGAAAAAGAAGTAAAAGTATGTTAGCGATCACGTTGGGCAAGGTGGCGTGATGGTTAGTGCCGGTTAGCTCGAAGTAGAGGTCGGTAGTTTGATCCCCTGCATGTGAGCTCTTTTTTTTGCGTCTAGATACACAAAGGAACACAGGGTGAGATGGGCCAGCCTAAATATAAGTCTTAGATTCTAATATGGACTACATACTGAGTAAAATGAGCGAATCTACACTCTAAAATATATCTATATACATCCGTATGTAGTCCATATTGAAATCTCTAGAAAGACTTATATTTAGAAACAGAGGGAGTGTTAAACAAAATCTGATTTTTTTTTTGTTGTTGCCACAAACATGTTTTGAGTGTTTTAGCTGCACGCAAATTTCATGAAGAAATGACATTTGCGGAGGTCCGACAGAATGACAACATAGTCTGTGCCCCTATCAGAGGATGATTTACTGAAGCACTTGAGCCCAGTAATCAAATTATATGGGGAATGCTATCACATCGACCCTCCCAAAAAAAATTGTTATCAGATCACAACAGACAGGCAATGTAACAATTATATACACTGGAATAAATGTTAACATCCTGTAAAAGACTTCAATATAACTTTTGAATTTCTTTGACTAAAGCAAGTAATCTTGCATGGAATCTGTTTATTTGTACAAGAATTGCACATTTCGACAGGCAGCAACCAAATCATATGAGTTGGTGTGTGCTCTACCACAGATAAATGAAGGTGATCCAGTTGAATACAATCCATTCCAAGAGTGTGCAAAACACAAAATAACAAGAAATCATGAGGTAGCCCAAACCCCTTGAGAAGATTCGGTCTGATTGCTTGTCCTGCGAGATTATCGCGAAATATTACCATTTCCTTCTGATTCTACCGGTGCGTCAGGCTCGAGACACAACTATTAGAATCAGCTGATGCCGGCATGACAGCTCTTGTCGCATGCGCAGAAATCTCGCCATGCCTCTGGTAATCAATGAAAAGCCGTGCACCGGCGCGGGAAAAGAAGAAAGTGTCGCCCGCGTTGAGGAACTTCCCCTTGACAAAGTGGCTCCACCCCTTGGCCATTATGTACCTCTTGCTGCTGTTTCGATAGGAGTACCGAAAGTGCCAGAGCTTGCCCCCGCGGTTCTCGAAGCTGAGCATGCGACCCTTCTCCAGCGGAAAGTACTTCTCCGCAAAGTGCTTCAGGATCACCAACCGCTTCCGCTCCCCCACGTCGCTCGGTCTCAGCACCTGCTCGAACATGTGCTCCTGCCCCTCATCACCGCCGCATTTAATCTGTGTAAGTTTTGGTGTATTTCTGGAAAATAATGACTGGTTAGTGCACCTTCTTTGGTGAAGTAACTTTATTAACTTGACGGCAAAACTTCTCTAGTAGCACAAGTTGAGCGACAAATATACCTGGAACATGCAGAATCAAAGAGGACTCAGGTGATCTGATTACAACAACCATTTAGCTTCGTTAGAACATGAAGGATTAAATCAGGTCAACTGAAGAATCTAAGTCAAAGTAAAGGAGGGCATATTTCTTCGTTTTTACAAGGAACATTAGTACCTTCGATCAGCTGGCCTATCCAATCTCTTTTCATATTCATCTGGTCGATTGTCGTATAGTTGTTGTTTCTGTTTTCTGCTAGCATCAAACATAATCCACCAACGGCATGTTGATTGTAGGATTGCTCGGATGATTACTAATGAAGGTCCTCAAGGCATACTCCAAATCAGAAGCTGCACCCCCAAATTTTGCGGAAATCTTTCTAAGTCCTGGCATATGTTTGATGCTAATAACTGCAGTACCACATTCATGTTTTATTTTGCATCGGCCCTCGCCAAAAAAGAGAGGTTGGCCCATTGGTGGGATGGCATCGAAAACTAGCTTGAGCTTCAAGAGATTAGGCATTGCATCTGGCTCAAATTTTAGGCAAGCTATACTACTCGTGCACCTCAAATTGAAGTACTTGAGAACTGAGAACCCGGACGCCTTGTCAAAGATGATCTTGTGAATGGGTGCCGTCTCCACATACAGTGACAGAGCAGTGAGGGCGCGCAACCCTCCGAGTATATCAACAAAAATTATCTTTAGTTCCCTAACTGGAATCTTCAAAGTGCATAGGTTGCCATGTTTCTCAATCCAAGGAGGAATTTGTGAGAATATGCAGCAGCTGTGCGGCGAGAACTCAAATCTCTGGAGAAGGGGCGGGGGTGCCATGTGAAACCATGGAATGGTCACTTTTGAAGTGTCAGGATCCACAGTATTTTTAACTGAAGAACCATGAGCCACAACCATAATTTTCAGGTTGCCATGTCCTCCGAGTAAAGAACCCAAAACTTCCACGCTTGTCTGCAGATGGTCAAAAGAAGGTGATATAGAAAAATAAGAGGTAAGGTGAAGATCCTGCAGGTAGTTCAGCTTGCCAAGGCTCCACTCACGGATAACAGAGCCACTCATGCTACCGATCCAATCCAGCAGCTTTGTGTCAACAGGAACAATCAGGTGCAGCAAGTGTGGGAGATGTATAATATCCCATGGAACAGCAGTGATTCTTGTTGCGTCCATAATATCAAATGTTTCCAAACATCTCAGGGCTCGCATACGATTTGGCAGTTTTATGCAGACATCACTTGCAATCTTCAAATATCTCAGGTGAAACAGTTCCGAAATCCCAGTGAGGTCTATGGAGTTGTCATCGTCACCATGACCAAATAGTTGAAGGTTTAGCACACGAAGAAGCTTGAATTCTCCAATAAAAGGCATACACTCCAAAAAATCTAAGTGACCGAACTTGTGACTTTGTGATGTTTGCTGGTGTCTTGGCATATTTTGCATCGCCAAAGACAAGAGATAGTCGACAAACGTTATGAGAAAGTGCTATATTCTTCCGATTGCAATCTAGTACCACAATGAAATTCTCTTCTGCAGACTTGTGTGCAATAAGATCACATACGACGTCATGAACTGTACAGGACAACACCTTATTGTTGTAGTTGATATACAAAGGTTGGATGAATCTTCTATCAATAAGTTCATCGAAATAGATACCTGCAGCTTCCTCTATCATCTCTTGATCTTGCTCTTCCCCTTTTCTTGTGGCAATAAACCTTTCAGCCACCCATTGCTTCACCAGATCATCCTTCCAGACTATGGAGCCCTCGGGATACATATGAAGATACAGCAAAAATGTCTTAAGATAAATAGGAAGATTATTGTAGCTGAGATTCAACACTTGTCTCATTCTTTCTGAAGTAGAACTTGACCACAAATGGAGCTCCTTTACAGTACCCCTAAATGAATATGGGCCCTCCGTTTCTCTTGATCCAACGATTGATGTCTACAGGTACTCCAAGGTGTGTCTGAGAGAGTACCAACGAAAAAAAGTGTGGGAGTACCTCCTGCTAGGGGGTAAAAAGGTAAACTCATTCTTATTATTATTCCCGTATTGGTGCATCACGGCTGATACATAATAGCTATTCGACTCGATTGCTAGAACCCTAACTCTTGTCCCTGAAAAAAGAAAAGAAAAAAGAACCCTAATTCCAATAGGACAGGCGCCAGAGGCCACTGTGGAAAAAGACAACCATTGGGGCACGAACTTGCCAGAATGGCATCGACTGGGAATGGTCGCCGACTAGGGGTGGGCAGCGCCGCCGCCGCTGCCGCGGCGGACGCATTTGCAAGAGCCATCTTTCTTGCGCAATTGGAAACTCGCCCGCGCGCTGAAGCAGGATGAGTAGGGCGAGGCGGGATCATCAGGCTGGATGTAGATCTATCATGGCGGCACTACAGGTGTACGAATGTGCAGTTGATCTGACCGATTTGGTTCAGTATGGAGGGACGGGGAGCGGCTGCTTTGATTAGACTATGTCGGTCTGATGAACGAACTTCTTGCGAGCCTGATCTCTCTTGGTGTATTCCACTATATTTGGGTGTTAATTTCCTTTGTACATGTTAGTTTAGATATTAGGTATTGATAACTCCCGAACATTCGGGTTTTCTGGACATGGAGCCGAACGCGCTCGAACCGTTTGCACAAATCTTGATGCTCTCCCATTGCCATGTCATCACAGGAGACTCGTTCGGGTTGAGAGCGAATTGACGTGAATGATTTTTTACTCCCCTACCTTATCCTTTCCCCAGCGAGCTCTGCCTCACCCACTCCCCATTCTGGCGATTACAGCGGAAGGGTCCTTCGGCGAATGGAGCAGAGGCGTGTGGGGCGCGAGTGCTGCGGCGAGGGTGCGGGACGGCGACGTCCGCCGGGCACCACGCTGCGGCCCTGAGAGAGGAGGCGACGGTGAGGATGCGGCCCGCGGGAGGAGGCGACAATGAGTGCGGCGGCAAAGTTGCGGCCTTTGAGGAGAAGGCGACAGCGAGTGTGGCGGCGAGGTCGCGGCCCGCGAGGAGGAGGTGGCGGCCAGCAGAAGCTGTTCCTACGAGTTGGAGCTCGTCCCGCGCGGGATGCACGACCAGGTGCATTCCGGCATCATGCGCGCGCGAGAGCCGCGTCCCGGAGCGAGAGCAGCGTGGCGGTCCCGGTCGTGCCGGCCACCACATCCTGGCGCTTGCCAGGCCCTGGCAACGCGGTCAGCGGGGACCAGTTCGCGGCGTTGCTTTGCCGGGTCGTGCGAGTGCGGCGGTGAGGATGCACGAGGTCTGCATCTAGCCGGTAGCTATGGAGGCTGCCGCGACACACGAGGGAGGAGCATCTACTGATGGGGGCGAAGGCTGGTTGCTCCCGTTGTCACGCACGGTCGCTGAGGGGAGCCGACGGCTATGGAGGACGTCGAGCGGGGGTGGCAGTCATTCCCGCTTCTGCTCCAAGTGCATCAATGGCGTCGTCAGCCGTTGACCCCCTCCATTTTTGGCACTTCATCGAGGTACAAGATGCATCCATCCATCTCATCAATGCGATAATTGTTGAAGCCGCAAGTCTGATTGATCGATCCACTCCATCAGTGTTGTTTCAGTTCCTGCCATGCTTTGTTTCAATTGTGTTTTTGCACTGCCATTCAGTACAAGTAGTAGAAGTGTAGAACAGATTGCCAAGCATATCGGACATTCATAATTGCTGCTAATCGACCTCATCCGATGTTGCTTTCATGTTGATTCAATCAAATCTAATCGATCGTTCGAGTCAATCTCTATTTTGGTTCTGTAGTGTGATATTTTGGCTGGGTGGTTCATTGCACATGGCCATACAAATGAAGAAGAAACGAAGCCTACAATCATTGACTACATCAAGCATACGATGGCAAACAAATTTTTTGGCCATGGCAATTGAAACTTTTTTGTTTTTGCCATGGAATATTTACTTTTATTGCCAAGACAAAGACAATTCTTTGGCAAATAACCATGGCAAATTTAGTTCATAGATCACGGAAAAGTTTAGTTCATAGACCATGGGAAAAATGGCAAAATTGCCATGGCAAACATGTCAAAATTCTTTTTTAAGACGTTCAAAAACATGACAAACTTAAGATGTTTACAAACATGGCAAACATGTCAATTTTTTTATTATTTTTAAGATGTTCAAAAACATGGCAAACTTGCCATGGCAACTTAAGATGTACAAAAACATAGCAGCCTAAGGTATTCAAAAACATGGCAAACTTGTCATGGCAACTAAAAGATTTTTTTATAGATGTGTTTTTTGCCATGGCAACTAATTTTTTTTATAGATGTGTTATTTGTCACGGCAACTAAAATCATTTCTTGCCATGGCAACTAAAAGAATTTTTTATAGATGTGTTTTTTGCCATGGCAACTAAAAGATTTTTTTTTATAGATGTGTTTTTTGTCACGGCAACTAAAATCATTTATTGCCATGGTTCGTTGTATCCTTGCTAAAGTCTATCCAAGAATGTTTTGCCATGTCAATTACAATTTTATGAGATGATGCAAATAGAGTTCATTGTCATGGCAATTTTTATTTTGTGCATCATGACATCTCTAGCGCATGGACCATGCCAAATTTTTGTAGCAATGGCATGGTGAAATTATTTATTTTTTGCAACATGGCAAATTTAATTTTATAGCCATGGCAAATTTACCCTGTTTTTGCCATGGCAATTTTACCTTTTCTTTTGCCAATGCCAAATTAACCTTTATTATTTTGCCATGGCAACTTACCCTTTAGATACATGGCAATTTACTTTTTTTACATACATGGCAATTTTTTTTACTTTTACTACTGCTCATGCCAAATTTACTTCTTTACTTGCCATGGCAATATAACTTTTACATCCATGTCAAATTTTACCTTTTATTTGCCATGGCATTTTTCAATACACATTATTTTGTGTCTTTAGGTATATAGTAAAATTAACTTTTTTTTATTTTTGCCATGGCAAAAATTACCTTAATTGACATGTCAAATTTTAGCTAAATCACCATGGCAACTCTTAACTTTTATTTCCATGGAAAATTTAACTTTTTTATTTTTACTATGGCAAATTTACCTATATCGCCGTGGAAAATATTTAACTTTTATTACCATGATAAATTTAGCTTGTTTCCCCATGGCAAATTTTTATTTCATTCACTATATAGCATGGCAACTTTTTGGTCGTCTACTCTGGATTTTCTAAATTATTTTTCATGAGTTTTTTGCCATCTCTTTTTCAACAAATCCATGTATCTGTTGCATTTTTTAAAAAGTTGCCATTTGTTTTATTGAAAAAGTCTCCTAATTTTGCCATCTTTTTTTGAAGAAAAACTTACTAAACTTGCCATGTGTGAACGTTTCATTATAGGTAGTGCGATATTTTTTTGAATCCATGGTAAATTTATGTTTTGAGATCGTGGACCGTAGCAAATCCCCTTCTTTTTCTTTAATTTTCATGATGCAAATTTTATTCTTTAGTGCCATGGAAATTGTATTTTTTAAACATGGCAATTTATACTACCACACCATGGCAAATTCCTCACACATAATTTTGTGTTCAAATTGTGCATACAATCTATCGAAATTTAATTAAAAATAGCATGGCATTTTTTTACTATGAATCTTCCATGGCAATTTGTTTTTGTTTCGATGATGGAAATTGCCATGACTATTTTTCTTTTGCTTTTAGAGTTGATGACATTTTTGTTAGGTAGCAGTGCAAAATCTGGGCTTTAATCTGCCACAGCAAAAAAAAAGTTGGGCTTTCTTCAGCTACCGGGCTGTAGGGTCGACAGGTGGGGGCGTGGGGCGTTCGTGCTGGGGGCCTCTCCTCCCGAACGAATTCGTTCGGAGCGATCTACCCTCCAGTATGAACGATTCATTCGGTCTGGTGCCTCCCCAGACCGAACGTTCGGCTGTTATTGGTGTCCATCCGAGAACTTGTAGCCAAGTTTAATCGGTCCAGCGCAAAGAAACCATATCCATCGATTGATTGGTACAACTTTTTTATCCTTCGATTTGTGAGACCAACATGGGTTGCTAACTTGATATCCATCGCTCTCAATCGGTGCCTATGACAAAGAGCAGATGGCAGGCGGCAATGGGTCGGTCCGGTCGTCATGGAGACATAACTACTCTACGGCTGTGTTAGTGATAGGACACATGATTTGATTAAAAATAGAAAAGGGCCTAATTAAGAGGAGGAAAGACTAAACTACCCTTGTAAGTGGAGGGTCAGATTTAAGTGGTACTCCATCTCTGCTTGAGGGAGTACCAGGGTACCGTAAAAAAGCTCCACAAATGGGACCTCAACATATCACGTATGTATGTCAGCAAATCCAGTGATACTGCTGTCTGCTGGTTTGCCAAATGCCTAGCTATGTTGATTATCGCTAGCGGCAAACCACCACATATATCAATAATTTCATTTGAGACTTGTTTGAATTCTGTTGGACAGTCATTTTTAGAACCAAAAAGCCTCTTAAAGAATAGCATTCTTGAGTGATCATCATCGAGAGGTTTCATCTCGAAAACATGCTTCGGGTGATCACAGCAACATGTTAATGCAACATCCTCAATCTGTGTAGTTACTATAATTCTGCTGCCATGGCTTCTGTCTGGAAAAGCAAATTTAATAATGTCCCATACTGATGCATCCCACAAATCATCAATAACAACTAAATACCTGCATGCCAAGAATTCACACCCATTAGATTATACAGATTGTGTCAGGCTAATAGTAAAATTGATGTTTACTGGATTAAAATTGATGTTTACTGGATTAACATAAAGTAAAATAAATAGCATAATGAACCTGGGTTAACAGTACCTTTTATCTTGCAGATGTTTGCTGATGCCAAGCTCATTAGAACTGGCAGGTAGTGGCTGCTTCTGGTGGAGTTGCGAGAACAAGTCAAGGAAAAGTCTCTTCATATCAAGTTTTTTGGACACTCGGATGAAAGCTCTGTACTCGAATTGCATTCCAATTATTTCATACAACACATTGGCAAGTGTAGTTTTACCCAGACACCCAGATCCAAGAATAGATACCACCTTGCGCTGCTGCTGACCTGCTGCGTCATTAGCGGCCAGTGAGTTGATAAACTCATTCATACGGCAATTGATTACAATTTGTGCAGCTTCTTCATAGGGCATTGGAAGCATACTGCCAGTGGACAAGAATCTACGCTTCAAGGTGCTGCAAGACTGTATGCATCGTTCTGATGCAGAGGCCGGGGAGCACCCCCTTTTCGAAAAAAGGTGCTGCAACACTGGAGCTTATACCTGTCATGCCGTTCAATAGCCTCCCGGGCATAGATCCTGAACTCGGATATAGTTTCTGCAATCTTGGGCTTACTAGGAAGACGAGGGACACAAACATGAATGGTTCTACTGGTTTCCATACCATGTTCCGACACTTGCAGTGTGAATGCAACCTGTCTGTATCATCGGCAAATTGTATGCTTTGTGCATCGGCAAATTTTAGAAAATTCCTATTATTTTATTGTCACAATTGACGGGCGCAGCAACACGCGCCATCAATGATCTAGTGATGGAGTGAATGACGAGGAAGCTAATGAGGACATTGAGCCTAATAATTATGAACTTACTCAGGATTCAAAACTATCATTCAGTACCCAGTTTTGTAAAGCTCGGAAAGAGGAACTAAACACTAGGAAAAATATAGCGGAACAGCCCAGGAGATGCTACCGAATAAAGGATAAAGAGGACCACAAGGTGGAATATATTGCCATGGAAAGAGTTGCAACTAAGAATAATTATGGTGAGTCTCACATTCCTAAAATTGTGACATACTCCAATAATAGTCTTGTAATAAGGCGTCATGTGTGGGAGTGGATTTGGGTTGCTCTCTGCACATGATTGATTATAATATAAACCTTATTAAATCTATAGAACAAACATGAATTGATCTTGGGTTACAAGCTAGTATGCAACAATGGTTAAATGCAGCTGTAATACAATTGAAACGGGAAAACATGCCTTAGAGAATTTGCTGACTAATGATAAAAATAGTGATGTTTATACTTAAGGCGGTAGTTGGGATCACCTCAGGCAGGTTTTTTTGCAATAAGAAGAAGAAGAACATATCACCGCACAATTCTGGTTAGAGAGATGTTTTCAATATCAATGGTTTGGGTAAACATGATAAAGTAAAAAACATAGGCAAAATTAAGACTTACACCGGTCAAGGCATACTTTGGACACGTCTCTTCACATATTCGCGTTGCAAGCACATCACAGCGCTTTGTTATACACGAGCAAAAGTAGGGCATTATTTCAATCATGGGAGCATGAACCTGGGTAAATCCTTGCCTGCCGTTATCATCTAACCCAATCGCCTAGCTGTCATACAATATCGAGGGATTTGTCAGATTTAGCTCCGACAACAAGCAAAACCGTGTGCGTCATTGATCATCTGGACATGGAAGTCGATGACCGTCAATACCTTGTCGGCGATAGAGAATTTGTCCGGCTGACCATCGTCATCCAGATCATCCATCACTGCGATGCGCTTCTTTGCCTCTTTGAGAATGAGGCACTACAACATCTTATCCAAACCAAAAGCACGAACTTTCCTCCTCTCATCTGCCGATTTTACATTCGCCCGGTGCCCCCATCACGGCTCTTGTCCGCCATCTCCTCGTGCCAAGGTAGGACAAAGACTGGAGGTTTCTCACCTGGTTGAAGTCGAGCTCGATCCACTGACCGATTTCTCGCCGATGAATGGAGCGAGGTACTTCAAGATCGTGTCGCATGATCGGGAATCGCCTGCATGCCACCTTACCAGTTAAACCCTAGAAAATGGTCTGGGGTTGGCATTTCCCCCTCTTTTTTGGAAATGGAGGCGTACCCCCGGCCTGTGCATCATAATGATGCATGCAGCCATCTTATTAAAAGTTCACAAAGTAACACAAAGTCGTCACAGTATTACAGCTCGCAAGTGGAGCGAAAGAAAAATGAAAGTTGAAGCTGACAATCACAACCGGATGAAAAAATGAAGGATAAGGTCCCTAGACTCCTATCCTGTTATGCAACCGCCATCCGAACCGGTTGAGCATAGCCCGTGCTACCATCTCCCACTGGTTGCACCCAGTAACCAAAGGCTCACTGGATTCCATAGGAGTGAGTAAGGACCATGTACGGATCCATGCGGTAGCTCTGAAGATAACCTGCAAGAAAGTTAAATTGTGTTGTCTATTAAATATCAAATCATTCCTACAATTCCATATACCCCGTAGAAGTGCACATATTTCAATCCGAATACGAGCCGCAGTAGTATGTTCAACCCCAGTTAACCACATTCCAAACAACGATGCAATCTCAACTGGAGGATTTATGTTGAAGGCTATATGAATCGTTCTCCAAAGCTATTTGGCGAGTGGGCATTCAAGAAATAAATGTTGTATTGTTTCATCATGATCACAAAAACAACATGGTGTACTACCTACCCATCGCCTCTTGATTAAGTTGTCCTTGTTAAGAACTACTTGTTTGTGGACAAACCACATAAAAATTTTAATGCGCAAAGGAACCTTAATCTTCCAAATATGCAACGATCTCGAGATTGGGCCAGAATTACTCAAATCCATATAGAATGATTTTACCGTAGATATCCCATTCTTAGCTAATTTCCAATGCGTCGAATCGGGTTGGTCGGAGAGTTGAACATCTATCAATCTCCGAACCAAATGCATCCATGCAGCCCATCGCTCACCAACTAACGCTCTTCTGAACTGAATATTTAAGGGAATAGTATGTAGAACTGTGCCTACGTAATCCTCCTTACGTTGCATAATGTTGAAGGAAATATGCCCTAGAGGCAATAATAAAGTTATTATTTATTTCCTTATATCATGATAAATGTTTATTATTCATGCTAGAATTGTATTAGCCGGAAACATAATACATATGTGAATACATAGACAAACAGAGTGTCACTAGTATGCCTCTACTTGACTAGCTCGTTAATCAAAGATGGTTATGTTTCCTAACCATGGACAAAGAGTTGTTATTTGATTAACGGGATCACATCATTAGTTGAATGATCTGATTGACATGACCCATTCCATTAGCTTAGCACCAGATCGTTTAGTATGTTGCTATTGCTTTCTTCATGACTTATACATGTTCCTATGACTATGAGATTATGCAACTCCCGTTTGCCGGAGGAACACTTTGTGTGCTACCAAACGTCACAACGTAACTGGGTGATTATAAAGGAGCTCTACAGGTGTCTCCAAAGGTACATGTTGGGTTGGCATATTTCGAGATTAGGATTTGTCACTCCGAATGTCGGAGAGGTATCTCTGGGCCCTCTCGGTAATGCACATCACATAAGCCTTGCAAGCATTGCAACTAATGAGTTAGTTGCGAGATAATGTATTACGGAACGAGTAAAGAGACTTGCCGGTAACGAGATTGAACTAGGTATTGAGATACCGATGATCGAATCTCGGGCAAGTAACATACCGATGACAAAGGGAACAACGTATGTTGTTATGCGGTCTGACCGATAAAGAATATGTAGAATATGTAGGAGCCAATATGAGCATCCAGGTTCCGCTATTGGTTATTGACCGGAGACATGTCTCGGTCATGTCTACATTGTTCTCGAACCGTAGGGTCTGCACGCTTAAGGTTTTGATGACAATTATATTATGAGTTTATGAGTTTTGATGTACCGAAGGAGTTCGGAGTCCCGGATGAGATCGGGGACATGACGAGGAGTCTCGAAATGGTCGAGACGTAAAGATCGATATATTGGACGACTATATTCGGATATCGGAAAGGTTCCGAGTGGTTCGGGTATTTTTCGGAGTACCGGAGAGTTACGGGAATTCGCCGGGAGAAGTATTGGGCCTTATTGGGCCATACAGGGAAGAGAGAGGGGCTGCCTAGGGCAGCCCCCCCCCCCAAGGCCTAGTCCGAATTGGACTAGGGGGAGGGGCTGCGCCCCCTCCTTCCTTCCCTTCTCCCTTCCCCTTCCTTGTCTCCTACTCCTACTACATGGAAGGACTCCTAGTTGGACTAGGAAAGGGGGAATCCTACTCCCGGTGGGAGTCCTCCATAGAGAGGGCCGGCCCTCCCCTCCTCCACTCCTTTATATACGGGTGCAGGGGGGCACCCCATGGACACACAAGTTGATCTTCGTGATCGTTCCTTAGCCGTGTGCGGTGCCCCCCTCCACCATATTCCACCTCGGTCATATTGTAGCAGTGCTTAGGCGAAGCCCTGCGACGGTTGAACATCAAGATCGTCACCACGCCGTCGTGCTGACGGAACTCCTCCCCGAAGCTTTGCTGGATCAGAGCCCGGGGAGCGTCATCGAGCTGAGCGTGTGCCAAGAACTCGGAGGTGCCGGAGTAATGGTGCTTGGATCGGTTAGACCGGGAAGACGTACGACTACTTCCTCTATGTTGCGTCAACGCTTCCGCTTCAGTCTACGAGGGTACGTAGACAACACTCTCCCCTCTCGTTGCTATGCATCACCATGATCTTGCGTGTGCGTAGGAAATTTTTTGAAATTACTACGTTCCCCAATAGTGGCATCCGAGCCTAGGTTTTATGGTTTGATGTTATATGCACAAGTAGAACACAAGTGAGTTGTGGGCGATATAAGTCATACTGCCTACCGGCATGTCATACTTTGGTTCGGCGGTATTGTTGGATGAAGCGGCCCAGAACGACATTACGCGTACGCTTACGCGAGACCGGTTCTCCCGACATGCTTTGCACATAGGTGGCTTGCGGGTGACAGTTTCTCCAACTTTAGCTGAACCGAGTGTGGCTACGCCCGGTCCTTGCGAAGGTTAAAACGGCATCAACTTGACAAACTATCGTTGTGGTTTTGATGCGTAGGTAAGATCGGTTCTTACTTAAGCCCGTAGCAGCCACGTAAAACTTGCAACAAACAAAGTAGAGGACGTCTAACTTGTTTTTGCAGGGCATGTTGTGATGTGATATGGTCAAAACGTGATGAGATATAAGTTGTTGTATGAGATGATCATGTTTTGTTGAAGTTATCGGCAACTGAAAAAAGCCTTATGGTTGTCTCTTTATTGCATAAGATGCAAGCGCCAAATAATTGCTTTACTTTATCGCTATGCGATAGCAATAGTTGCAAGAGCAATAGTTGGCGAGACGACCATGTGACGACATATTGATATAGATCAAGATGATGGAGATCATGGTGTCATGCCGGTGACGATGGAAATCATGACGATGCTTTGGAGATGGAGATCAAAGGCACAAGATGATGATGGCCATATCATGTCACATATTTTGATTGCATGTGATGTTTATCTTTTATGCATCTTATCTTGCTTTGATTGACGGTAGCATTATAAGATGATTCCTCACTAAATTTCAAGATAAAAGTGTTCTCCCTGAGTATGCACCGTTGCCAAAGTTCGTCGTGCCCAGACACCATGTGATGATCGGGTGTGATAAGCTCTACGTCCATCTACAACGGGTGCAAGCCAGTTTTGCACACGCAGAATACTCAGGTTAAACTTGACGAGCCTAGCATATGCAGATATGGCCTCGGAACACTTATACCGAAAGGTCGAGCGTGAATCATATAGTAGATATGATCAACATAGTGATGTTCACCATTGAAAGCAACTCCATTTCACGTGATGATCGGTTATGGTTTAGTTGATTTGGATCACGTGATCACTTAGAGGATTAGAGGGATGTCTATCTAAGTGGGAGTTCTTAAGTAATATGATTAATTGAACTTTAGTTTATCATGAACTTAGTCCTGGTAGTATTAGCATATCTATGTTGTAGATCAATAGCTCGCGTTGTTGCTTTCATATGTTTATTTTGATATGTTCCTAGAGAAAATTGTGTTGAAAGATGTTAGTAGCAATGATGCGGATTGGATCCGTGATCTGAGGTTTATCCTCATTGCTGCACAGAAGAATTATGTCCTTGATGCACCGCTAGGTGACAGACCTATTACAGGAGCAGATGCAGACGTTATGAACGTTTGGCTAGCTCAATATGATGACTACTTGATAGTTTAAGTGCACCATGCTTAAAGGCTTAGAATCGGGACTTCAAAGACGTTTTGAACATCATGGACCATATGAGATGTTCCAGGAGTTGAAGTTAATATTTCAAGCAAATACCCGAGTTGAGAGATATGAAGTCTCCAACAAGTTCTATAGCTAAAAGATGGAGGGGAATCGCTCAACTAGTGAGCATGTGCTCAGATTGTTTGGGTACTACAATCGCTTGAATCAAGTGGGAGTTAATCTTCCAGATAAGATAGTGATTGACAGAATTCTCTAGTCACCATCACCAAGTTAGTAGAACATCATGATGAACTATAATATGCAAGGGATAACGGAAACAACTCCCAAGCTCTTCGTGATGCTGAAATCAACGAAGGTAGAAATCAAGAAAAACATCAAGTGTTGATGGTTGAAAAGACCACTAGTTTCAAAAAAAGGGCAGAGGGAAGAAGGGGAACTTCAAAAACAGCAAGCAAGTTGCTGCTCAAGTGAAGAGGCCCAAGTCTGGTCCTAGACCTGAGACTAAGTGCTTCTACTGCAAAGGGACTGGTCACTGGAAGCGGAACTACCCCAAGTGATTGGCGGATAAGAAGGATGGCAAAGTGAACATAAGTATATTTGATATACATGTTATTAATGTGTACATTACTAGTGTTTATAGCAAACCCTCAGTATTTGATACTAGTTCAGTTGCTAAGATTAGTAACTCGAAACGGGAGTTGCAGAATAAACAGAGACTAGTTAAGGGTGAAGCGACGATGTGTGTTGGAAGTGGTTCCAAGATTGATATGATCATCATCGCACACTCCCTATAATTTCAGGATTAGTGTTGAACCTAAATAAGTGTTATTTGGTGTTTGCGTTGAGCATGAATATGATTTGATCATGTTTATTGTAATACGGTTATTCATTTAAGTAAGAGAATAAATTGTTGTTCTGTTTATATGAATAAAATCTTATATGGTTACACACCCAATGAAAATAGTTCGTTGGATCTCGATCGTAGTGATACACATAATCATAATATTGAAACCAAAAGATGCAAAGTTAATAATGATAGTGCAACTTATTTGTAGCACTGCCGTTTAAGTCATATTGGTGTAAAGCGCATGAAGACACTCCATGCTGATGGGCTTTTGGAATCACTTGATTATGAATCAATTGATGCTTGCGAACCATGCCTTATGGGCAAGATGACTAAAACGCCGTTCTCCGGGACAATGAAGCAAGCAACAGATTTATTGGAAATCATACATACTGATGTATGTGGTCCGATGAATATTAAGGCTTGCAGCAGGTATCATTATTTTCTGACCTTCACAGATGATTTGAGCAGATATGAGTATATCTACTTGATGAAACATAAGTCTGAAACATTTGAACAGTTCAAAGAATTTCAGAGTGAAGTGGAAAATCATCGTGACAAGAAAATAAAAGTTTCTACGATATGATCGCAGAGGTAAAATATTTGAGTTACGAGTTTGGCCTTCAATTAAAACAATGTGAAATAGTTTCACTACTCACGCCACCTTGAACACCATAGTGTAATGGTGTGTCCGAACATCATAACCGTACTTTATTGGATATAATACGATCTATGATGTCTCTTACCGATCTACCACTATCGTTTTGGGGTTATGAATTAGGGACAGCTGCATTCACGTTAAATAGGGCACCATCTAAATCCGTTGAGACGACACCGTATGAACTATGGTTTGGCAAGAAACCTAAGCTGTCGTTTCTTAAAGTTTGAGGTTGCAATGCTTATGTGAAAAAGTTTCAACCTGATAAGCTCAAACCCAAATCGGAGAAGTGCGTCTTCATAGGATAACCAAAAGAAAATGTTGGGTACACCTTCTATCACAGATCCAAAGGCAAGACATTCGTTGGTAAGAATGGATCCTTTCTAGAGAAGGAGTTTCTCTCGAGAGAAGTGAGTGGGAGGAAAGTAGAACTTGATGAGGTAACTGTACCTGCTCCCTTATTGGAAAGTAGTTCATCACAAAAATCTGTTCTTGTCACTACTAAACCAATTAGTGAGGAAGCTAATGATGATGATCATGTAACTTCATATCAAGTTACTACCGAATCTCGTAGGTAAACCAGAGTGAGATCCGCACCAGAGTGGTACGGTAATCCTGTTCTGGAAGTCATGTTACTAGACCATGACAAACTTGAGAACTATGAGGAAGCGATGATGAGCCCAGATTCCGCAAAATGGTTTGAAGCCATGAAATCTGAGATATGATCCATGTATGAGAACAAAGTATGGACTTTGATGGATTTGCCCGATGATCGGCAAGCCATAGAAAATAAATGGATCTTCAAGAGGAAGATAGACACTGATAGTAGTGTTACTATCTACAAAGCTAGACTTGTCAAAAAAGGTTTTTGACAAAGTTCAAGGTGTTGATTACAATGAAATTTTCTCACTCGTATCTATGCTTAAGTCTATCCGAATCATGTTAGCAATTGCCGCATTTTATGAAATCTGGCAAATGGATAAACAAAACTGCATTCCTTAATGGATCTATTAAAGAAGAGTTGTATGTGATGCAACAAGATGGTTTTGTCAATCCTAAAGGTGCTAACAAAATATGCAAGCTCCAGCGATCCATTTATGGACTGGTGCAAGCATCTCGGAGTTGGAATATACGCTTTGATAAGTTGATCAAAGCATATAGTTTTATACAGACTTGCGGTGAAGTCTGTATTTACAAGAAAGTGAGTGGGAGCACTACAGCATTTCTGATAAGTATATGTGAATGACATATTGTTGATCGGAAATAATGTAGAATTATTCTGCAAAGCATAAAGGAGTGTTTGAAAGGAGTTTTTTCAAAGAAAGACCTCGAAGAAGCTGCTTACATATTGAGCATCAAGATCTATAGAGATAGATCAAGACGCTTGATAAGTTTTTTCAATGAGTACATACCTTGACAAGATTTTGAAGTAGTTCAAAATGGAACAGTCAAAGAAAGAGTTCTTGTCTGTGTCATAAGGTGTGAAATTGAGTAAGACTCAAAGCCCGACCACAACAGAAGATAGAAAGAGAATGAAAGTCATTCCCTATGCCTCAGCCATAGGTTCTATAAAGTATGTCATGCTGTGTACCAGATCTATTGTATACCCTACACTGATTGGCATGGGAGTACAATAGTGATCTAGGAGTAGATCACTGGACAGCGGTCAAAATTATCCTTAGTGGAATAAGGATATGTTTCTCAATTATGGAGGTGAAAAAAAGGTTCGCCGTAAAGGGTTACGTCGATGCAAGTTTTGACACTGATCTGGATGACTCTAAGTCTCGATCTAGATACATATTGAAAGTGGGAGCAGTTAGCTAGAGTAGCTCCGTGCAGAGCATTGTAGACATAGAAAATTGCAAAATACATAATGGATGTGAATGTGAAAGACCGTTGACTAAGATTCTCTCACAAGCAAAACATGATCACACCTTAGTACTCTTTGGGTGTTAATCACATAGCGATGTGAACTAGATTACCAAATCTAGTAAACCCTTTGGGTGTTGGTCACATGGCGATGTGAACTATGGGTGTTAATCACATGATGATGTGAACTATCGATGTTAATCACATGGTGATGTGATCTAGATTATTGACTCTAGTGCAAGTGGGAGACTGAAGGAAATATGCCCTAGAGGCAATAATAAAGTTATTATTTATTTCCTTATATCATGATAAATGTTTATTATTCATGCTAGAATTATATTAACCGGAAACATAATACATGTTTGAATACATAGACAAATAGAGTGTCACTAGTATGCCTCTACTTGACTAGCTCGTTAATCAAAGATGGTTATGTTTCCTAACCATGGACAAAGAGTTGTTATTTGATTAACGGGATCACATCATTAGTTGAATGATCTGATTGACATGACCCATTCCATTAGCTTAGCACCTGATCGTTTAGTATGTTGCTATTGCTTTCTTCATGACTTATACATGTTCCTATGACTATGAGATTATGCAACTCCCGTTTGCCGAAGGAACACTTTGTGTGCTACCAAACGTCACAACATAACTGAGTGATTATAAAGGAGCTCTACAGGTGTCTCCAAAGGTACATGTTGGGTTGGCGTATTTCGACATTAGGATTTGTCACTCCGAATGTCGGAGAGGTATCTCTGGGCCCTCTCGGTAATGCACATCACATAAGCCTTGCAAGCATTGCAACTAATGAGTTAGTTGTAATTTGATGTATTACGGAACGAGTAAAGAGACTTGCCGGTAACGAGATTGAACTAGGTATTGAGATACCGACGATCGAATCTCGGGCAAGTAACATACCGATGACAAAGGGAACAACGTATGTTGTTATGCGGTCTGACCGATAAAGATCTTCGTAGAATATGTAGGAGCCAATATGAGCATCCAGGTTCCGCTATTGGTTATTGACCGGAGACGTGTCTCGGTCATGTCTACATTGTTCTCGAACCGTAGGGTCCGCACGCTTAAGGTTTCGATGAAAATTATATTATGAGTTTATGAGTTTTGATGTACCGAAGGAGTTCGGAGTCCCGGATGAGATCGGGGACATGACGAGGAGTCTCGAAATGGTCGAGACGTAAAGATCGATATATTGGACGACTATATTCGGACATCGGAAAGGTTCCGAGTGGTTCGGGTATTTTTCGGAGTACCGGAGAGTTACGGGAATTCGCTGGGAGAAGTATTGGGCCTTATTGGGCCATACGGGGAAGAGAGAGGGGCTGCCTAGGGCAGGCCGCGCCCCCCCCCCCCAAGGCCTAGTCCGAATTGGACTAGGGGGAGGGGCTGCGCCCCCTCCTTCCTTCCCTTCTCCCTTCCCCTTCCTTGTCTCCTACTCCTACTACATGGAAGGACTCCTAGTTGGACTAGGAAAGGGGGAATCCTACTCCCGGTGGGAGTAGGACTCCCCTAGGGCGCGCCATAGAGAGGGCCGGCCCTCCCCTCCTCCACTCCTTTATATACGGGTGCAGGGGGGCACCCCATGGACACACAAGTTGATCTTCGTGATCGTTCCTTAGCCGTGTGCGGTGCCCCCCTCCACCATATTCCACCTCGGTCATATTGTAGCAGTGCTTAGGCGAAGCCCTGCGATGGTTGAACATCAAGATCGTCACCACGCCGTCGTGCTGACGGAACTCCTCCCCGAAGCTTTGCTGGATCGGAGCCCGGGGAGCGTCATCGAGCTGAACGTGTGCCAAGAACTCGGAGGTGCCGGAGTAACGGTGCTTGGATCGGTTGGACCGGGAAGACGTACAACTACTTCCTCTACGTTGCGTCAACGCTTCCGCTTCGGTCTATGAGGGTACGTAGACAACACTCTCCCCTCTCGTTGCTATGCATCACCATGATCTTGCGTGTGCGTAGGAATTTTTTTGAAATTACTACGTTCCCCAACAAATGTTATACAGGGTGGGATATTGTATGGCCAAGGGCATCTCTCCTAACCACGTATTCTCCCAAAATCTTGTTGACATCCCATTGCCAACTAGGAATTTGACCCTACGGAAGAACAGATCCTTCGTTCTCATAAGCCCTTTCCAGAATGGCGAGTCGGTTGGTCTCATGGTAACCTGAGCGAGTGTTTTCGACTGTAGATACTTATTACGCAAAATCTGTGCCCACATGCCCTCCGGCACCGTCTCTAACCTGTAGAGCCATTTGCTCATAAGGCACTTGTTCTTGATTTCTAAATTCTCAATACCGAGACCGCCTTGGTCTTTTGGTCGGCAAAGGATATCCCATCGCGTGAGACGGTATTTCCTCTTGGCCTCATCGGACTGCCAGAAGAACCGAGATCTGAAGAAATCAAGTCGTTTCCGTACCCCTTTCGGAATTTCGAAGAACGATAGTAGGAACGTCGGCATACTAGTCAGTACCGAGTTTATCAGCACTAGCCGACCTCCATAAGACATAAACTTGCCCTTCCAGCAGCTAAGATTTTTTTTCTATTCAATCTTCGATACATTTCCATTCTTTATTGGATAACTTACGGTGGTGAATCGGTATGCCCAAATAACTAAATGGTAAAGAATCCAATTCACATCCAAAGGATTGTCTATACGTGTCTTGTTCGTCTTTGGCCCTCCCAAAGCAGAACAACTCACTCTTGTAAAAGTTTATCTTTAAACCCGACAATTGTTCGAAGAGATATAAGATAAGTTTCATATTAC